>NW_027490204.1:721455-955930 GCF_050948175.1 Xylocopa sonorina
CACATTCATTTGAAGTGTAGACGAGGAATACATAGCACTTCGCAAATCATGTTATATCTTACCATGAAACATAGAAATGAGATGCGATATCGCGTTTTAAGAATCATATGAACTCTATTGCTACGATACGTAGACATCTGCAAACGCTATTTCCTAGCGAGGAAGTGTCGCATTTACATTCATTTGAAGTGTAGACGAGGAATACATAACAGTTCGCAAATCATATTATATCTTACCATGAAACATAGAAATGAGATGCGATATCGCGTTTTAAGAAGCATTAGAACTCTATTGCTACGATACGCAGACATCTGCAAACGCTCTTTCCTAGCGAGGAGGAAGTGTCGCATTCACATTCAGTTTGAAGTGTAGACGAGGAATACATAACACTTCGCGAATCATATTATATCTTACCATAGAAACATAGAAATGAGATGCGATATCGCGTTTTAAGAAGCATTAGAACTCTATTGCTACGATACGTAGACATCTGCAAACGCTATTTCCTTGCAAGGAAGTGTCGCATTTTCATTCATTTTAATCGTAGACGAGGAATGCATAACACTTCGCAATGAATATTATATCTTATCATGAAACATAGATATGAGATGCAATATCTCGTTTTAAGAAGCATTTGAACTCTATTGCTTCGATACGTAGACATCTGCAAACGCTATTTCCTTGCAAGGAAGTGTCGCATTTACATTCATTTGAAGGTGTAGACGAGGAATACACAACAGGTCGCAAATCATAGTAATATCTTACCATGAAACATAGAAATGAGATGCGATATCGCGTTTTTAAGAAGCATTAGAACTCTATTGCTACGATACGTAGACATCTGCAAACGCTATTTCCTTGCAAGGAAGTGTCGCATTTTCATTCATTTGAATCGTAGACGAGGAATGCATAACACTTCGCAATGAATATTATATCTTATCATGAAACATAGATATGAGATGCAATATCTCGTTTTAAGAAGCACTTGAACTTTATTGCTTCGATACGTAGACATCTGGAAACGCTATTTCCTTGCAAGGAAGTGTCGCATTTACATTCATTTGAAGTGTAGACGAGGGAATACATAACAGTTCGCAAATCATATTATATCTTACCATGAAACAGGGAAATGAGATGCGATATCGCGTTTTAAGAATCATAAGAACTCTATTGCTTCGATACGTAGACATCTGCAAACGCTATTTCCTTGCAAGAAAGTGTCGCATTTACATTCATTTGAAGTGTAGACGAGGAATACATAACAGTTCGCAAATCATATTATATCTTACCATGAAACATAGAAATGAGATGCGATATCGCGTTTTAAGAAGCATTAGAACTCTACTGCTACGATACGCAGACATCTGCAAACGCTCTTTCCTAGCGAGGAAGTGTCGCATTCACATTCATTTGAAGTGTAGACGAGGAATACATAACACTTCGCAAATCATATTATATCCTTACCATGAAACATAGAAATGAGATGCGATATCGCGTTTTAAGAAGCATTAGAACTCTATTGCTACGATACGTAGACATCTGCAAACGCTATTTCCTTGCAAGGAAGTGTCGCATTTTCATTCATTTTAATCGTAGACGAGGAATGCATAACACTTCGCAATGAATATTATATCTTATCATGAAACATAGATATGAGATGCAATATCTCGTTTTAAGAAGCATTTGAACTCTATTGCTTCGATACGTAGACATCTGCAAACGCTATTTCCTTGCAAGGAAGTGTCGCATTTACATTCATTTGAAGTGTAGACGAGGAATACACAACAGGTCGCAAATCATATAATATCTTACCATGAAACATAGAAATGAGATGCGATATCGCGTTTTAAGAAGCATTAGAACTCTATTGCTACGATACGTAGACATCTGCAAACGCTATTTCCTTGCAAGGAAGTGTCGCATTTTCATTCATTTGAATCGTAGACGAGGAATGCATAACACTTCGCAATGAATATTATATCTTATCATGAAACATAGATATGAGATGCAATATCTCGTTTTAAGAAGCACTTGAACTTTATTGCTTCGATACGTAGACATCTGGAAACGCTATTTCCTTGCAAGGAAGTGTCGCATTTACATTCATTTGAAGTGTAGACGAGGAATACATAACAGTTCGCAAATCATATTATATCTTACCATGAAACAGGGAAATGAGATGCGATATCGCGTTTTAAGAATCATAAGAACTCTATTGCTTCGATACGTAGACATCTGCAAACGCTATTTCCTTGCAAGAAAGTGTCGCATTTACATTCATTTGAAGTGTAGACGAGGAATACATAACAGTTCGCAAATCATATTATGCCTTACCATGAAACATAGAAATGAGATGCGATATCGCGTTTTAAGAAGCATTAGAACTCTACTGCTACGATACGCAGACATCTGCAAACGCTCTTTCCTAGCGAGGAAGTGTCGCATTCACATTCATTTGAAGTGTAGACGAGGAATACATAACACTTCGCAAATCATATTATATCTTACCATGAAACATAGAAATGAGATGCGATATCGCGATTTAAGAAGCATTAGAACTCTATTGCTACGATACGTAGACATCTGCAAACGCTATTTCCTTGCAAGGAAGTGTCGCATTTTTCATGCATTTTAATCGTAGACGAGGAATGCATAACACTTCGCAATGAATATTATATCTTATCATGAAACATAGATATGAGATGCAATATCTCGTTTTAAGAAGCATTTGAACTCTATTGCTTCGATACGTAGACATCTGCAAACGCTATTTCCTTGCAAGGAAGTGTCGCATTTACATTCATTTTGAATCGTAGACGAGGAATGCATAACACTTCGCAATGAATATTATATCTTATCATGAAACATAGAAATGAGATGCGATATCGCGTTTTACGAAGCATTAGAACTCTATTGCTACGATACCTAGACATCTACAGACGCTATCTCCTAGCAAGGAAGTGCCGCATTTACATTCATTTGAAGTGTAAACGAGGAATACATAACACTTCGCAAATCATATTATATCTTACCATGAAACATAGAAATGAAATACGATATCGCGTTTTAAGAAGCATTAGAACTCTATTGCTACGATACCTAGACATCTGCAGACGCTATTTGCTAGCAAGGAAGTGTCGCATTTACATTCATTTGAAGTGTAGACGAGGAATACATGTCACTTCGCAAATCATATTATATCTTACCATGATACATAGAAATATGGATGCGATCTCGCGTTTTAAGAAGCATTAGAAATCTATTGCTACGATACGTAGACATCTGCAAACGCTATTTCCTTGTAAGGAAGTGTCGCATTCACATTCGTTTGAAGTGTAGACTAGGAATACATAACACTTCGCAAATCATATTATATCTTACCATGAAACATAGAAATGAGATGCGATATCGCGTTCTAAGAAGCATTAGATCACTACTGCTACGATAGGTAGACATTTGCAAACGCTATTTCCTTGCAAAGAAGTGTCGCATTTACATTCATTTGAAGTGTAGACGAGGAATACATAACACTTCTCGCAAATCATATTATATCTTACCATGAAACATAGAAATGAGATGCGATATCGCGTTTTAAGAATCATAAGAACTCTATTGCTACGATACGTAGACATCTGCAAACGCTATTTCCTTGCAAGGATGTTTCGCATTTTACATTCATTTGAAGTGTAGACGAGGAATACATAACAGTTCGCAAATCATATTATATCTTACCATGAAACATAGAAATGAGTTGCGACATCGCGTTCTAAGATGCATTAGATCACTACTGCTACGATAGGTAGACATTTGCAAACGCTATTTCCTTGCAAGGAAGTGTCGCATTTACATTCATTTGAAGTGTAGACGAGGAGTACATAACACTCCGCAAATCATATTATATCTTACCATGAAACATAGAAATGAGATGCGATATCGCGTTTTAAGAGTCATAAGAACTCTATTGCTACGATACGTAGACATCTGCAAACGCTATATCCCCTGCAAAGAAGTGTCGCATTTACATTCATTTGAAGTGTAGACGAGGAATACATAACACTTCGCAAATCATATTATATCTTACCATGAAACATAGAAATGAGATGCGATATCGCGTTTTAAGAAGCATTAGAACAATATTGCTACGATACGTAGACATCTGCAAACGCTATTTCCTTGCAAGGAAGTGTCGCATTTACATTCATTTGAATCGTAGACGAGGAATACATGACACTTCGCAAATCATATTATATCTTACCATGAAACGTAAAAATGAGATGCAATATAGCGTTCTAAGAATCATAAGAACCCTATTGCTACGATACGTAGACATCTGCAAACGCTATTTCCTTGCAAGGAAGTGTCGCATTTACATTCATTTGAATCGTAGACGAGGAATACATAACACTACGCAAATCATATTATATCTTACCAAGAAACATAGAAATGTGATGCGATATCGCGTTTTAAGAATCATAAGAGCTCTATTGCTACGAAACGTAGACATCTGCAAACGCTATTTCCTTGCAAGAAAGTGTCGCATTTACATTCATTTGAAGTGTAGATGACGGATACATAACACTTCGCAAATCATATTATACCTTACCATGAAACATAGAAATGAGATGCGATATCGCGTTTTAAGAGTCATAAGAACTCTATTGCTACGATACGTAGACATCTGCAAACGCTATATCCCTGCAAAGAAGTGTCGCATTTACATTCATTTGAAGTGTAGACGAGGAATACATAACACTTCGCAAATCATATTATATCTTACCATGAAACATAGAAATGAGATGCGATATCGCGTTTTAAGAAGCATTAGAACAATATTGCTACGATACGTAGACATCTGCAAACGCTATTTCCTTGCAAGGAAGTGTCGCATTTACATTCATTTGAATCGTAGACGAGGAATACATGACACTTCGCAAAATCATATTATATCTTACCATGAAACGTAAAAATGAGATGCAATATAGCGTTCTAAGAATCATAAGAACCCTATTGCTACGATACGTAGACATCTGCAAACGCTATTTCCTTGCAAGGAAGTGTCGCATTTACATTCATTTGAATCGTAGACGAGGAATACATAACACTACGCAAATCATATTATATCTTACACAAGAAACATAGAAATGTGATGCGATATCGCGTTTTAAGAATCATAAGAGCTCTATTGCTACGAAACGTAGACATCTGCAAACGCTATTTCCTTGCAAGAAAGTGTCGCATTTACATTCATTTGAAGTGTAGATGACGGATACATAACACTTCGCAAATCATATTATACCTTACCATGAAACATAGAAATGAGATGCGATATCGCGTTTTAAGAATCATAAGAAACTCTATTGCTACGACACGTAGACGAGTAAAGTGGTAGACGAGGAATACATAACACTTCGCAAATCGTATTACATCTTACCATGAAACATAGAAATGAGATGCGATTTCGCGTTTTAAGAAGCATTAGCACTCTATTGCTACGATCCGTAGACATCTGCAAACGCTATTTCCTTGCAAGGAAGCTTCGCATTTACATTCATTTGAATCGTAGACGAGGAATGCATAACACTTCGCAAATCATAATATATCCTACCATGAAACATAGAAACGGAGATGCGATATCGCGTTTTAAGAAGCATTAGAACTCTATCGCTACGATACGTAGACATCTGCAAACGCTATTTCCTAGCGAGGAAGTGTCGCATTTACATTCATTTGAAGTGTAGACGAGGAATACATAACACTTCGCAAATCATATTATATCTTACCATGAAACATAGAAATGAGATGCGATGTCGCGTTTTAAGAATCATAAGAACTCTATTGCTACGATACGTAGACATCTGCAAACGCTATTTCCCTTGCAAGGAAGTGTCGCATTTACATTCATTTGAATCGTATACGAGGAATGCATAACACTTCGCAATGAAAATTATATCTTATCATGAAACATAGATATGAGATGCAATATCTCGTTTTAAGAAGCATTTGAACTCTATTGCTACGATACGTAGGCATCTGCAGACGCTATTTCCTCGCAAGGAAGTGTCGCATTTACATTCACTTGAAGTGTAGACGAGGAATACATGACACTTCGCAAATCATATTATATCTTACCATGAAACATAGATATGAGATGCGATATCGCGTTTTAAGAAGCATTAGAAATCTGTTGCTACGATACCTAGACATCTGCAGACGCTATTTCCTAGCAAGGAAGTGTCGCATTTACATTCATTTGAAGTGTAGACGAGGAATACATGACACGTCGCAAATCATATTATATCTTACCATGAAACATAGAAATGAGATGCGATATCGCGTTTTAAGAATCATAAGAACACTATTGCTACGATACGTAGACATCTGCAAACGCTATTTCCTTGCAAGGAAGTGTCGCATTTACATTCATTTGAATCGTAGACGGGAATGCATAACACTTCGCAATGTATATTATATCTTATCATGAAACATAGATATGAGATGCAATATCTCGTTTTAAGAAGCATTTGAACTCAATTGCTTCGATACGTAAACTTCTGCAAACGCTATTTCCTTGTAAGGAAGTGTCGCATTTACATTCATTTGAAGTGTAGGCGAGGAATACATGACACTTCGCAAATCATATTATATCTTTCCATGAAACATAGAAATGAGATGCGATATCAAGTTTTAAGAATCATAAGAACTCTATTGCTACGATACTGTAGACATCTGCAAACAGCAATTTCCTTGCAAGGAAGTGTCGCATTTACATTCATTTGAAGTGTAGACGAGGAATACATGACACTTCGCAAATCATATTATATTCTTACCATGAAACATAGAAATGAGATGCGATATCGCGTTTTAAGTATCATAAGAACTCCATTGCTACGATACGTAGACATCTGGAGACGCTATTTCCTTGCAAGGAAGTGTCGCATTTACATTCACTTGAAGTGTAGACGTGGAATACATGACACTTCGCAAATCATATTATATCTTACCATGAAACATAGAAATGAGATGCGATATATCGCGTTTTAAGAAGCATTAGAAATCTATTGCTACGATACCTAGACATCTGCAGACGCTATTTCCTAGCAAGGAAGTGTCACACTTACATTCATTTGAAGTGCAGAAGAGGAATACATGACACTTCGCAAATCATATTATATCTTACCATGAAAGATAGAAATGAGACGCGATATCGCGTTTTAAGAAGCATTAGAAAGCTGATGCTACGATACGCAGACATCTCCAAACGCTATTTCCTAGCGAGGAAGTATCGCATTCACTTTCATTTGAAGTGTAGACGAGGAATACATAGCACTTCGCAAATCATGTTATATCTTACCATGAAACATAGAAATGAGATGCGATATCGCGTTTTAAGAATCATATGAACTCTATTGCTACGATACGTAGACATCTGCAAACGCTATTTCCTTGCAAGGAAGTGTCGCATTTTCATTCATTTTAATCGTAGACGAGGAATGCATAACACTTCGCAATGAATATTATATCTTATCATGAAACATAGATATGAGATGCAATATCTCGTTTTAAGAAGCATTTGAACTCTATTGCTTCGATACGTAGACATCTGCAAACGCTATTTCCTTGCAAGGAAGTGTCGCATTTACATTCATTTGAAGTGTAGACGAGGAATACACAACAGTTCGCAAATCATATAATATCTTACCATGAAACATAGAAATGAGATGCGATATCGCGTTTTAAGAATCATAAGAACTCTATTGCTACGATACGTAGACATCTGCAAACGCTATTTCCTTGCAAGGAAGTGTCGCATTTACATTCATTTGAATCGTAGACGAGGAATGCATAACACTTCGCAATGAATATTATATCTTATCATGAAACATAGAAATGAGATGCGATATCGCGTTTTACGAAGCATTAGAACTCTATTGCTACGATACCTAGACATCTACAGACGCTATCTCCTAGCAAGGAAGTGTCGCATTTACATTCATTTGAAGTGTAGACGAGGAATACATGACACGTCGCAAATCATAGTATATCTTACCATGAAACATAGATATGAGATGCGATATCGCGTTTTAAGAAGCATTAGAAATCTATTGCTACGATACCTAGACATCTGCAGACGCTATTTCCTAGCAAGGAAGTGTCGCATTTACATTCATTTGAAGTGTAGACGAGGAATACATGACACGTCGCAAATCATATTATATCTTACCATGAAACATAGAAATGAGATGCGATATCGCGTTTTAAGTATCATAAGAACACTATTGCTACGATACGTAGACATCTGCAAACGCTATTTCCTTGCAAGGAAGTGTCGCATTTACATTCATTTGAATCGTAGACGGGGAATGCATAACACTTCGCAATGAATATTATATCTTATCATGAAGCATAGATATGAGATGCAATATCTCGTTTTAAGAAGCATTTGAACACAATTGCTTCGATACGTAGACATCTGCAAACGCTATTTCCTTGTAAGGAAGTGTCGCATTTACATTCATTTGAAGTGTAGACGAGGAATACATGACACTTCGCAAATCATATTATATCTTTCCATGAAACATAGAAATGAGATGCGATATCAAGTTTTAAGAATCATAAGAACTCTATTGCTACGATACGTAGACATCTGCAAACGCTATTTCCTTGCAAGGAAGTGTCGCATTTACATTCATTTGAAGTGCAGAAGAGGAATACATGACACTTCGCAAATCATATTATATCTTACCATGAAAGATAGAAATGAGACGCGATATCGCGTTTTAAGAAGCATTAGAAAGCTGATGCTACGATACGTAGACATCTCCAAACGCTATTTCCTAGCGAGGAAGTATCGCATTCACATTCATTTGAAGTGTAGACGAGGAATACATAGCACTTCGCAAATCATGTTATATCTTACCATGAAACATAGAAATGAGATGCGATATCGCGTTTTAAGAATCATATGAACTCTATTGCTACGATACGTAGACATCTGCAAACGCTATTTCCTAGCGAGGAAGTGTCGCATTTACATTCATTTGAAGTGTAGACGAGGAATACATAACAGTTCGCAAATCATATTATATCTTACCATGAAACATAGAAATGAGATGCGATATCGCGTTTTAAGAAGCATTAGAACTCTATTGCTACGATACGCAGACATCTGCAAACGCTCTTTCCTAGCGAGGAAGTGTCGCATTCACATTCATTTGAAGTGTAGACGAGGAATACATAACACTTCGCGAATCATATTATATCTTACCATGAAACATAGAAATGAGATGCGATATCGCGTTTTAAGAAGCATTAGAACTCTATTGCTACGATACGTAGACATCTGCAAACGCTATTTCCTTGCAAGGAAGTGTCGCATTTTCATTCATTTTAATCGTAGACGAGGAATGCATAACACTTCGCAATGAATATTATATCTTATCATGAAACATAGATATGAGATGCAATATCTCGTTTTAAGAAGCATTTGAACTCTATTGCTTCGATACGTAGACATCTGCAAACGCTATTTCCTTGCAAGGAAGTGTCGCATTTACATTCATTTGAAGTGTAGACGAGGAATACACAACAGGTCGCAAATCATATAATATCTTACCATGAAACATAGAAATGAGATGCGATATCGCGTTTTAAGAAGCATTAGAACTCTATTGCTACGATACGTAGACATCTGCAAACGCTATTTCCTTGCAAGGAAGTGTCGCATTTTCATTCATTTGAATCGTAGACGAGGAATGCATAACACTTCGCAATGAATATTATATCTTATCATGAAACATAGATATGAGATGCAATATCTCGTTTTAAGAAGCACTTGAACTTTATTGCTTCGATACGTAGACATCTGGAAACGCTATTTCCTTGCAAGGAAGTGTCGCATTTACATTCATTTGAAGTGTAGACGAGGAATACATAACAGTTCGCAAATCATATTATATCTTACCATGAAACAGGGAAATGAGATGCGATATCGCGTTTTAAGAATCATAAGAACTCTATTGCTTCGATACGTAGACATCTGCAAACGCTATTTCCTTGCAAGAAAGTGTCGCATTTACATTCATTTGAAGTGTAGACGAGGAATACATAACAGTTCGCAAATCATATTATATCTTACCATGAAACATAGAAATGAGATGCGATATCGCGTTTTAAGAAGCATTAGAACTCTACTGCTACGATACGCAGACATCTGCAAACGCTCTTTCCTAGCGAGGAAGTGTCGCATTCACATTCATTTGAAGTGTAGACGAGGAATACATAACACTTCGCAAATCATATTATATCTTACCATGAAACATAGAAATGAGATGCGATATCGCGTTTTAAGAAGCATTAGAACTCTATTGCTACGATACGTAGACATCTGCAAACGCTATTTCCTTGCAAGGAAGTGTCGCATTTTCATTCATTTTAATCGTAGACGAGGAATGCATAACACTTCGCAATGAATATTATATCTTATCATGAAACATAGATATGAGATGCAATATCTCGTTTTAAGAAGCATTTGAACTCTATTGCTTCGATACGTAGACATCTGCAAACGCTATTTCCTTGCAAGGAAGTGTCGCATTTACATTCATTTGAAGTGTAGACGAGGAATACACAACAGGTCGCAAATCATATAATATCTTACCATGAAACATAGAAATGAGATGCGATATCGCGTTTTAAGAAGCATTAGAACTCTATTGCTACGATACGTAGACATCTGCAAACGCTATTTCCTTGCAAGGAAGTGTCGCATTTTCATTCATTTGAATCGTAGACGAGGAATGCATAACACTTCGCAATGAATATTATATCTTATCATGAAACATAGATATGAGATGCAATATCTCGTTTTAAGAAGCACTTGAACTTTATTGCTTCGATACGTAGACATCTGGAAACGCTATTTCCTTGCAAGGAAGTGTCGCATTTACATTCATTTGAAGTGTAGACGAGGAATACATAACAGTTCGCAAATCATATTATATCTTACCATGAAACAGGGAAATGAGATGCGATATCGCGTTTTAAGAATCATAAGAACTCTATTGCTTCGATACGTAGACATCTGCAAACGCTATTTCCTTGCAAGAAAGTGTCGCATTTACATTCATTTGAAGTGTAGACGAGGAATACATAACAGTTCGCAAATCATATTATGCCTTACCATGAAACATAGAAATGAGATGCGATATCGCGTTTTAAGAAGCATTAGAACTCTACTGCTACGATACGCAGACATCTGCAAACGCTCTTTCCTAGCGAGGAAGTGTCGCATTCACATTCATTTGAAGTGTAGACGAGGAATACATAACACTTCGCAAATCATATTATATCTTACCATGAAACATAGAAATGAGATGCGATATCGCGATTTAAGAAGCATTAGAACTCTATTGCTACGATACGTAGACATCTGCAAACGCTATTTCCTTGCAAGGAAGTGTCGCATTTTCATGCATTTTAATCGTAGACGAGGAATGCATAACACTTCGCAATGAATATTATATCTTATCATGAAACATAGATATGAGATGCAATATCTCGTTTTAAGAAGCATTTGAACTCTATTGCTTCGATACGTAGACATCTGCAAACGCTATTTCCTTGCAAGGAAGTGTCGCATTTACATTCATTTGAATCGTAGACGAGGAATGCATAACACTTCGCAATGAATATTATATCTTATCATGAAACATAGAAATGAGATGCGATATCGCGTTTTACGAAGCATTAGAACTCTATTGCTACGATACCTAGACATCTACAGACGCTATCTCCTAGCAAGGAAGTGCCGCATTTACATTCATTTGAAGTGTAAACGAGGAATACATAACACTTCGCAAATCATATTATATCTTACCATGAAACATAGAAATGAAATACGATATCGCGTTTTAAGAAGCATTAGAACTCTATTGCTACGATACCTAGACATCTGCAGACGCTATTTGCTAGCAAGGAAGTGTCGCATTTACATTCATTTGAAGTGTAGACGAGGAATACATGTCACTTCGCAAATCATATTATATCTTACCATGATACATAGAAATATGGATGCGATCTCGCGTTTTAAGAAGCATTAGAAATCTATTGCTACGATACGTAGACATCTGCAAACGCTATTTCCTTGTAAGGAAGTGTCGCATTCACATTCGTTTGAAGTGTAGACTAGGAATACATAACACTTCGCAAATCATATTATATCTTACCATGAAACATAGAAATGAGATGCGATATCGCGTTCTAAGAAGCATTAGATCACTACTGCTACGATAGGTAGACATTTGCAAACGCTATTTCCTTGCAAAGAAGTGTCGCATTTACATTCATTTGAAGTGTAGACGAGGAATACATAACACTTCGCAAATCATATTATATCTTACCATGAAACATAGAAATGAGATGCGATATCGCGTTTTAAGAATCATAAGAACTCTATTGCTACGATACGTAGACATCTGCAAACGCTATTTCCTTGCAAGGATGTTTCGCATTTACATTCATTTGAAGTGTAGACGAGGAATACATAACAGTTCGCAAATCATATTATATCTTACCATGAAACATAGAAATGAGTTGCGACATCGCGTTCTAAGATGCATTAGATCACTACTGCTACGATAGGTAGACATTTGCAAACGCTATTTCCTTGCAAGGAAGTGTCGCATTTACATTCATTTGAAGTGTAGACGAGGAGTACATAACACTCCGCAAATCATATTATATCTTACCATGAAACATAGAAATGAGATGCGATATCGCGTTTTAAGAGTCATAAGAACTCTATTGCTACGATACGTAGACATCTGCAAACGCTATATCCCTGCAAAGAAGTGTCGCATTTACATTCATTTGAAGTGTAGACGAGGAATACATAACACTTCGCAAATCATATTATATCTTACCATGAAACATAGAAATGAGATGCGATATCGCGTTTTAAGAAGCATTAGAACAATATTGCTACGATACGTAGACATCTGCAAACGCTATTTCCTTGCAAGGAAGTGTCGCATTTACATTCATTTGAATCGTAGACGAGGAATACATGACACTTCGCAAATCATATTATATCTTACCATGAAACGTAAAAATGAGATGCAATATAGCGTTCTAAGAATCATAAGAACCCTATTGCTACGATACGTAGACATCTGCAAACGCTATTTCCTTGCAAGGAAGTGTCGCATTTACATTCATTTGAATCGTAGACGAGGAATACATAACACTACGCAAATCATATTATATCTTACCAAGAAACATAGAAATGTGATGCGATATCGCGTTTTAAGAATCATAAGAGCTCTATTGCTACGAAACGTAGACATCTGCAAACGCTATTTCCTTGCAAGAAAGTGTCGCATTTACATTCATTTGAAGTGTAGATGACGGATACATAACACTTCGCAAATCATATTATACCTTACCATGAAACATAGAAATGAGATGCGATATCGCGTTTTAAGAGTCATAAGAACTCTATTGCTACGATACGTAGACATCTGCAAACGCTATATCCCTGCAAAGAAGTGTCGCATTTACATTCATTTGAAGTGTAGACGAGGAATACATAACACTTCGCAAATCATATTATATCTTACCATGAAACATAGAAATGAGATGCGATATCGCGTTTTAAGAAGCATTAGAACAATATTGCTACGATACGTAGACATCTGCAAACGCTATTTCCTTGCAAGGAAGTGTCGCATTTACATTCATTTGAATCGTAGACGAGGAATACATGACACTTCGCAAATCATATTATATCTTACCATGAAACGTAAAAATGAGATGCAATATAGCGTTCTAAGAATCATAAGAACCCTATTGCTACGATACGTAGACATCTGCAAACGCTATTTCCTTGCAAGGAAGTGTCGCATTTACATTCATTTGAATCGTAGACGAGGAATACATAACACTACGCAAATCATATTATATCTTACCAAGAAACATAGAAATGTGATGCGATATCGCGTTTTAAGAATCATAAGAGCTCTATTGCTACGAAACGTAGACATCTGCAAACGCTATTTCCTTGCAAGAAAGTGTCGCATTTACATTCATTTGAAGTGTAGATGACGGATACATAACACTTCGCAAATCATATTATACCTTACCATGAAACATAGAAATGAGATGCGATATCGCGTTTTAAGAATCATAAGAACTCTATTGCTACGACACGTAGACGAGTAAAGTGTAGACGAGGAATACATAACACTTCGCAAATCGTATTACATCTTACCATGAAACATAGAAATGAGATGCGATTTCGCGTTTTAAGAAGCATTAGCACTCTATTGCTACGATCCGTAGACATCTGCAAACGCTATTTCCTTGCAAGGAAGCTTCGCATTTACATTCATTTGAATCGTAGACGAGGAATGCATAACACTTCGCAAATCATATTATATCCTACCATGAAACATAGAAACGAGATGCGATATCGCGTTTTAAGAAGCATTAGAACTCTATCGCTACGATACGTAGACATCTGCAAACGCTATTTCCTAGCGAGGAAGTGTCGCATTTACATTCATTTGAAGTGTAGACGAGGAATACATAACACTTCGCAAATCATATTATATCTTACCATGAAACATAGAAATGAGATGCGATGTCGCGTTTTAAGAATCATAAGAACTCTATTGCTACGATACGTAGACATCTGCAAACGCTATTTCCTTGCAAGGAAGTGTCGCATTTACATTCATTTGAATCGTATACGAGGAATGCATAACACTTCGCAATGAAAATTATATCTTATCATGAAACATAGATATGAGATGCAATATCTCGTTTTAAGAAGCATTTGAACTCTATTGCTACGATACGTAGGCATCTGCAGACGCTATTTCCTCGCAAGGAAGTGTCGCATTTACATTCACTTGAAGTGTAGACGAGGAATACATGACACTTCGCAAATCATATTATATCTTACCATGAAACATAGATATGAGATGCGATATCGCGTTTTAAGAAGCATTAGAAATCTATTGCTACGATACCTAGACATCTGCAGACGCTATTTCCTAGCAAGGAAGTGTCGCATTTACATTCATTTGAAGTGTAGACGAGGAATACATGACACGTCGCAAATCATATTATATCTTACCATGAAACATAGAAATGAGATGCGATATCGCGTTTTAAGAATCATAAGAACACTATTGCTACGATACGTAGACATCTGCAAACGCTATTTCCTTGCAAGGAAGTGTCGCATTTACATTCATTTGAATCGTAGACGGGGAATGCATAACACTTCGCAATGTATATTATATCTTATCATGAAACATAGATATGAGATGCAATATCTCGTTTTAAGAAGCATTTGAACTCAATTGCTTCGATACGTAAACTTCTGCAAACGCTATTTCCTTGTAAGGAAGTGTCGCATTTACATTCATTTGAAGTGTAGACGAGGAATACATGACACTTCGCAAATCATATTATATCTTTCCATGAAACATAGAAATGAGATGCGATATCAAGTTTTAAGAATCATAAGAACTCTATTGCTACGATACTTAGACATCTGCAAACGCAATTTCCTTGCAAGGAAGTGTCGCATTTACATTCATTTGAAGTGTAGACGAGGAATACATGACACTTCGCAAATCATATTATATCTTACCATGAAACATAGAAATGAGATGCGATATCGCGTTTTAAGTATCATAAGAACTCCATTGCTACGATACGTAGACATCTGGAGACGCTATTTCCTTGCAAGGAAGTGTCGCATTTACATTCACTTGAAGTGTAGACGTGGAATACATGACACTTCGCAAATCATATTATATCTTACCATGAAACATAGAAATGAGATGCGATATCGCGTTTTAAGAAGCATTAGAAATCTATTGCTACGATACCTAGACATCTGCAGACGCTATTTCCTAGCAAGGAAGTGTCACACTTACATTCATTTGAAGTGCAGAAGAGGAATACATGACACTTCGCAAATCATATTATATCTTACCATGAAAGATAGAAATGAGACGCGATATCGCGTTTTAAGAAGCATTAGAAAGCTGATGCTACGATACGCAGACATCTCCAAACGCTATTTCCTAGCGAGGAAGTATCGCATTCACTTTCATTTGAAGTGTAGACGAGGAATACATAGCACTTCGCAAATCATGTTATATCTTACCATGAAACATAGAAATGAGATGCGATATCGCGTTTTAAGAATCATATGAACTCTATTGCTACGATACGTAGACATCTGCAAACGCTATTTCCTTGCAAGGAAGTGTCGCATTTTCATTCATTTTAATCGTAGACGAGGAATGCATAACACTTCGCAATGAATATTATATCTTATCATGAAACATAGATATGAGATGCAATATCTCGTTTTAAGAAGCATTTGAACTCTATTGCTTCGATACGTAGACATCTGCAAACGCTATTTCCTTGCAAGGAAGTGTCGCATTTACATTCATTTGAAGTGTAGACGAGGAATACACAACAGTTCGCAAATCATATAATATCTTACCATGAAACATAGAAATGAGATGCGATATCGCGTTTTAAGAATCATAAGAACTCTATTGCTACGATACGTAGACATCTGCAAACGCTATTTCCTTGCAAGGAAGTGTCGCATTTACATTCATTTGAATCGTAGACGAGGAATGCATAACACTTCGCAATGAATATTATATCTTATCATGAAACATAGAAATGAGATGCGATATCGCGTTTTACGAAGCATTAGAACTCTATTGCTACGATACCTAGACATCTACAGACGCTATCTCCTAGCAAGGAAGTGCCGCATTTACATTCATTTGAAGTGTAAACGAGGAATACATAACACTTCGCAAATCATATTATATCTTACCATGAAACATAGAAATGAAATACGATATCGCGTTTTAAGAAGCATTAGAACTCTATTGCTACGATACCTAGACATCTGCAGACGCTATTTGCTAGCAAGGAAGTGTCGCATTTACATTCATTTGAAGTGTAGACGAGGAATACATGTCACTTCGCAAATCATATTATATCTTACCATGAAACATATAAATGAGTTGCGACATCGCGTTCTAAGATGCATTAGATCACTACTGCTACGATAGGTAGACATTTGCAAACGCTTTTTCCTTGCAAGGAAGTGTCGCATTTACATTCATTTGAAGTGTAGACGAGGAGTACATAACACTCCGCAAATCATATTATATCTTACCATGAAACATAGAAATGAGATGCGATATCGCGTTTTAAGAGTCATAAGAACTCTATTGCTACGATACGTAGACATCTGCAAACGCTATATCCCTGCAAAGAAGTGTCGCATTTACATTCATTTGAAGTGTAGACGAGGAATACATAACACTTCGCAAATCATATTATATCTTACCATGAAACATAGAAATGAGATGCGATGTCGCGTTTTAAGAAGCATTAGAACAATATTGCTACGATACGTAGACATCTGCAGACACTATTTCCTAGCAACGAAGTGTCGCATTTACATTCATTTGAAGTGTAGACGAGGAATACATAACACTTCGCAAATCATATTATATCTTACCATGAAACATAGAAATGAGATGCGATATCGCGTTTTAAGAATCATAAGAACTCTATTGCTACGATACGTAGACATCTGCAAACGCTATTTCCTTGCAAGGAAGTGTCGCATTTACATTCATTTGAATCGTAGACGAGGAATGTATAACACTTCGCAATGAATAATATATCTTATCATGAAACATAGATATGAGATGCAATATCTCGTTTTAAGAAGCATTTGAACTCTATTGCTACGATACCTAGGCATCTGCAGACGCTATTTCCTCGCAAGGAAGTGTCGCATTTACATTCACTTGAAGTGTAGACGAGGAATACATGACACTTCGCAAATCATATTATATCTTACCATGAAACATAGATATGAGATGCGATATCGCGTTTTAAGAAGCATTAGAAATCTATTGCTACGATACCTAGACATCTGCAGACGCTATTTCCTAGCAAGGAAGTGTCGCATTTACATTCATTTGAAGTGTAGACGAGGAATACATGACACGTCGCAAATCATATTATATCTTACCATGAAACATAGATATGAGATGCGATATCGCGTTTTAAGAAGCATTAGAAATCTATTGCTACGATACCTAGACATCTGCAGACGCTATTTCCTAGCAAGGAAGTGTCGCATTTACATTCATTTGAAGTGTAGACGAGGAATACATGACACGTCGCAAATCATATTATATCTTACCATGAAACATAGAAATGAGATGCGATATCGCGTTTTAAGAATCATAAGAACACTATTGCTACGATACGTAGACATCTGCAAACGCTATTTCCTAGCGAGGAAGTGTCGCATTTACATTCATTTGAAGTGTAGACGAGGAATACATGACACTTCGCAAATCATATTATATCTTTCCATGTAACATAGAAATGAGATGCAATATCAAGTTTTAAGAATCATAAGAACTCTATTGCTACGATACGTAGACATCTGCAAACGCTATTTCCTTGCAAGGAAGTGTCGCATTTACATTCATTTGAAGTGCAGAAGAGGAATACATGACACTTCGCAAATCATATTATATCTTACCATGAAGGATAGAAATGAGACGCGATATCGCGTTTTAAGAAGCATTAGAAAGCTGATGCTACGATACGTAGACATCTCCAAACGCTATTTCCTAGCGAGGAAGTATCGCATTCACATTCATTTGAAGTGTAGACGAGGAATACATAGCACTTCGCAAATCATGTTATATCTTACCACGAAACATAGAAATGAGATGCGATATCGCGTTTTAAGAATCATATGAACTCTATTGCTACGATACGTAGACATCTGCAAACGCTATTTCCTAGCGAGGAAGTGTCGCATTTACATTCATTTGAAGTGTAGACGAGGAATACATAACAGTTCGCAAATCATATTATATCTTACCATGAAACATAGAAATGAGATGCGATATCGCGTTATAAGAAGCATTAGAACTCTACTGCTACGATACGCAGACATCTGCAAACGCTCTTTCCTAGCGAGGAAGTGTCGCATTCACATTCATTTGAAGTGTAGACGAGGAATACATAACACTTCGCAAATCATATTATATCTTACCATGAAACATAGAAATGAGATGCGATATCGCGTTTTAAGAAGCATTAGAACTCTATTGCTACGATACGTAGACATCTGCAAACGCTATTTCCTTGCAAGGAAGTGTCGCATTTTCATTCATTTTAATCGTAGACGAGGAATGCATAACACTTCGCAATGAATATTATATCTTATCATGAAACATAAATATGAGATGCAATATCTCGTTTTAAGAAGCATTTGAACTCTATTGCTTCGATACGTAGACATCTGCAAACGCTATTTCCTTGCAAGGAAGTGTCGCATTTACATTCATTTGAAGTGTAGACGAGGAATACACAACAGTTCGCAAATCATATAATATCTTACCATGAAACATAGAAATGAGATGCGATATCGCGTTTTAAGAAGCATTAGAACTCTATTGCTACGATACGTAGACATCTGCAAACGCTATTTCCTTGCAAGGAAGTGTCGCATTTTCATTCATTTGAATCGTAGACGAGGAATGCATAACACTTCGCAATGAATATTATATCTTACCATGAAACGTAAAAATGAGATGCAATATAGCGTTCTAAGAATCATAAGAACCCTATTGCTACGATACGTAGACATCTGCAAACGCTATTTCCTTGCAAGGAAGTGTCGCATTTACATTCATTTGAATCGTAGACGAGGAATGCATAACACTTCGCAAATCATATTATATCTTACCATGAAACGTAAAAATGAGATGCAATATAGCGTTCTAAGAATCACAAGGACTCTATTGCTACGACACGTAGACGAGTAAAGTGTAGACGGCGGATACATAACACTTCGCAAATCATATTATACCTTACCATGAAACATAGAAATGAGATGCGATATCGCGTTTTAAGAATCATAAGGACTCTATTGCTACGATACGTAGACATCTGCAAACGCTATTTCCTTGCAAGGAAGTGTCGCATTTACATTCATTTGATGTGTAGACGAGGAATACATAACACTTCGCAAATCATATTATATCTTACCATGAAAAATAGAAATGAGATGCGATATCGCGTTTTAAGAAGCATTAGAGCTCTATTGCTTCGATACGTAGACATCTGCAAACGCTATTTCCTAGCGAGGAAGTGTCGCATTCACATTCATTTGAAGTCCAGGCGAGGAATACATAACACTACGCAAATCATATTATATCTTACCAAGAAACATAGAAATGTGATGCGATATCGCGTTTTAAGAATCATAAGAACTCTATTGCTACGAAACGTAGACATCTGCAAACGCTATTTCCTTGCAAGAAAGTGTCGCATTTACATTCATTTGAAGTGCAGAAGAGGAATACATAACACTTCGCAAATCATATTATACCTTACCATGAAACATAGAAATGAGATGCGATATCGCGTTTTAAGAATCATAAGAACTCTATTGTTACGACACGTAGACGAGTAAAGTGTAGACGAGGAATACATAACACTTCGCAAATCGTATTACATCTTACCATGAAACATAGAAATGAGATGCGATATCGCGTTTTAAGAAGCATTAGAACTCTATTGCTACGATCCGTAGACATCTGCAAACGCTATTTCCTTGCAAGGAAGCGTCGCATTTACATTCATTTGAATCGTAGACGAGGAATGCATAATACTTCGCAATGAATATTATATCTTATCATGAAACATAGATATGAGATGCAATATCTCGTTTTAAGAAGCATTTGAACTCTATTGCTTCGATAAGTAGACATCTGCAAACGCTATTTCCTTGCAAAGAAGTGTCGCATTTACATTCATTTGAATCGTAGACGAGGAATGCATAACACTTCGCAATGAATATTATATCTTATCATGAAACAACGATATGAGATGCAATATCTCGTTTTAAGAAGCATTTGAACTCTATTGCTTCGATACGTAGACATCTGCAAACGCTATTTCCTTGCAAGGAGGTGTCGCATTTACATTCATTTGATGTGTAGACGAGGAATACATGACACTTCGCAAATCATATTATATCTTATCATGAAACATAGAAATGAGATGCGATATCGCGTTTTAAGAATCATAAGAACTCTATCGCTACGATACCTAGACATCTGCAGACCCTATTTCCTAGCAACGAAGTGTCGCATTTACATTCATTTGAAGTGTAGACGAGGAATACATAACACTTCGCAAATCATATTATATCTTACCATGAAACATAGAAATGAGATGCGATATCGCGTTTTAAGAATCATAAGAACTCTATTGCTACGATACGTAGACATCTGCAAACGCTATTTCCTTGCAAGGAAGTGTCGCATTTACATTCATTTGAATCGTAGACGAGGAATGTATAACACTTCGCAATGAATAATATATCTTATCATGAAACATAGATATGAGATGCAATATGTCGATTTAAGAAGCATTTGAACTCTATTGCTACGATACCTAGACATCTGCAAAAACTATTTCCTTGCAAGGAAGTGTCGCA
The DNA here is from genome assembly GCF_050948175.1 of Xylocopa sonorina. NCBI lineage: Eukaryota > Metazoa > Arthropoda > Insecta > Hymenoptera > Apidae > Xylocopa > Xylocopa sonorina. Next base: position 743,048 of record NW_027490204.1, read on the forward strand.
TTTACACTCATTTGAATCGTATACGAGGAATGCATAACACTTCGCAATGAAAATTATATCTTATCATGAAACATAGATATGAGATGCAATATCTCGTTTTAAGAAGCATTTGAACTCTATTGCTACGATACCTAGGCACCTGCAGACGCTATTTCCTCGCAAGGAAGTGTCGCATTTACATTCACTTGTAGTGTAGACGAGGAATACATGACACTTCGCAAATCACATTATATCTTACCATGAAACATAGATATGAGATGCGATATCGCGTTTTAAGAAGCATTAGAAATCTATTGCTACGATACCTAGACATCTGCAGACGCTATTTCCTAGCAAGGAAGTGTCGCATTTACATTCATTTGAAGTGTAGACGAGGAATACATGACACGTCGCAAATCATATTATATCTTACCATGAAACATAGATATGAGATGCGATATCGCGTTTTAAGAAGCATTAGAAATCTATTGCTACGATACCTAGACATCTGCAGACGCTATTTCCTAGCAAGGAAGTGTCGCATTTACATTCATTTGAAGTGTAGACGAGGAATACATGACACGTCGCAAATCATATTATATCTTACCATGAAACATAGAAATGAGATGCGATATCGCGTTTTAAGAATCATAAGAACACTATTGCTACGATACGTAGACATCTGCAAACGCTATTTCCTTGCAAGGAAGTGTCGCATTTACATTCATTTGAATCGTAGACGGGGAATGCATAACACTTCGCAATGAATATTATATCTTATCATGAAACATAGGTATGAGATGCAATATCTCGTTTTAAGAAGCATTTGATCTCAATTGCTTCGATACGTAGACATCTGCAAACGCTATTTCCTTGTAAGGAAGTGTCGCATTTACATTCATTTGAAGTGTAGACGAGGAATACATGACACTTCGCAAATCATATTATATCTTTCCATGAAACATAGAAATGAGATGCAATATCAAGTTTTAAGAATCATAAGAACTCTATTGCTACGATACGTAGACATCTGCAAACGCTATTTCCTTGCAAGGAAGTGTCGCATTTACATTCATTTGAAGTGCAGAAGAGGAATACATGACACTTCGCAAATCATATTATATCTTACCATGAAACATAGAAATGACAAGCGATATCGCGTTTTAAGGAGCATCAGAAATCCATTGCTACGATACGTAGACATCTGTAAACGCTATTTCCTTGCAAGAAAGTGTCGCATTTACATTCATTTGAAGTGTAGACGACGGATACATAACACTACGCAAATCATATTATACCTTACCATGAAACATAGAAATGAGATGCGATATCGCGTTTTAAGAAGCATTAGAACTCTACTGCTATGATACGCAGACATCTGCAAACGCTCTTTCCTAGCGAGGAAGTGTCGCATTCACATTCATTTGAAGTGTAGACGAGGAATACATAACACTTCGCAAATCATATTATATCTTACCATGAAACATAGAAATGAGATGCGATATCGCGTTTTAAGAAGCATTAGAACTCTATTGCTTCGATACGTAGACATCTACAGACGCTATCTCCTAGCAAGGAAGTGCCGCATTTACATTCATTTGAAGTGTAAACGAGGAATACATAACACTTCGCAAATCATATTATATCTTACCATGAAACATAGAAATGAAATACGATATCGCGTTTTAAGAAGCATTAGAACTCTATTGCTACGATACCTAGACATCTGCAGACGCTATTTGCTAGCAAGGAAGTGTCGCATTTACATTCATTTGAAGTGTAGACGAGGAATACATGTCACTTCGCAAATCATATTATATCTTACCATGATACATAGAAATATGGATGCGATCTCGCGTTTTAAGAAGCATTAGAAATCTATTGCTACGATACGTAGACATCTGCAAACGCTATTTCCTAGCGAGAAAGTGTCGCATTCACATTCATTTGAAGTGTAGACTAGGAATACATAACACTTCGCAAATCATATTATATCTTACCATGAAACATAGAAATGAGATGCGATATCGCGTTCTAAGAAGCATTAGATCACTACTGCTACGATAGGTAGACATTTGCAAACGCTATTTCCTTGCAAAGAAGTGTCGCATTTACATTCATTTGAAGTGTAGACGAGGAATACATAACACTTCGCAAATCATATTATATCTTACCATGAAACATAGAAATGAGATGCGATATCGCGTTTTAAGAATCATAAGAACTCTATTGCTACGATACGTAGACATCTGCAAACGCTATTTCCTTGCAAGGATGTGTCGCATTTACATTCATTTGAAGTGTAGACGAGGAATACATAACACTTCGCAAATCATATTATATCTTACCATGAAACATAGAAATGAGATGCGATATCGCGTCTTAAGAAGCATTAGAACAATATTGCTACGATACGTAGACATCTGCTAACGCTATTTCCTTGCAAGGAAGTGTCGCATTTACATTCATTTGAATCGTAGACGAGGAATACATGACACTTCGCAAATCATATTATATCTTACCATGAAACGTAAAAATGAGATGCAATATAGCGTTCTAAGAATCATAAGAACCCTATTGCTACGATACGTAGACATCTGCAAACGCTATTTCCTTGCAAGGAAGTGTCGCATTTACATTCATTTGAATCGTAGACGAGGAATACATAACACTACGCAAATCATATTATATCTTACCAAGAAACATAGAAATGTGATGCGATATCGTGTTTTAAGAATCATAAGAACCCTATTGCTACGAAACGTAGACATCTGCAAACGCTATTTCCTTGCAAGAAAGTGTCGCATTTACATTCATTTGAAGTGTAGACGACGGATACATAACACTTCGCAAATCATATTATACCTTACCATGAAACATAGAAATGAGATGCGATATCGCGTTTTAAGAATCATAAGAACTCTATTGCTACGACACGTAGACGAGTAAAGTGTAGACGAGGAATACATAACACTTCGCAAATCGTATTACATCTTACCATGAAACATAGAAATGAGATGCGATATCGCGTTTTAAGAAGCATTAGAACTCTATTGCTACGATCCGTAGACATCTGCAAACGCTATTTCCTTGCAAGGAAGCGTCGCATTTACATTCATTTGAATCGTAGACGAGGAATGCCTAACACTTCGCAATGAATATTATATCTTATCATGAAACATAGATATGAGATGCAATATCTCGTTTTAAGAAGCATTTGAACTCTATTGCTTCGATACGTAGACATCTGCAAACGCTATTTCCTTGCAAGAAACTGTCGCATTTACATTCATTTGAAGTGTAGACGACGGATACATAACACTTCGCAAATCATATTATATCTTACCATGAAACATAGAAATGACAAGCGATATCGCGTTTTAAGAAGCATCAGAAATCCATTGCTACGATACGTAGACATCTGCAAACGCTATTTCCTTGCAAGAAACTGTCGCATTTACATTCATTTGAAGTGTAGACGACGGATACATAACACTTCGCAAATCATATTGTACCTTACCATGAAACATAGAAATGAGATGCGATAACGCGTTTTAAGAATCATAAGAACTCTATTGCTACGACACGTAGACGAGTAAAGTGTAGACGAGGAATACATAACACTTCGCAAATCGTATTACATCTTACCATGAAACATAGAAATGAGATGCGATATCGCGTTTTAAAAAGCATCAGAACTCTATTGCTACGATCCGTAGACATCTGCAAACGCTATTTCCTTGCAAGGAAGCGTAGCATTTACATTCATTTGAATCGTAGACGAGGAATGCAGTACACTTCGCAATGAATATTATGTCTTATCATGAAACATAGATATGAGATGCAATATCCCGTTTTAAAATCATATGAACTCTATTGCTACGATACGTAGACATCTGCAATCGCTATTTCCTTGCAAGGAAGTGTCGCATTTACATTCATTTGAATCGTAGACGAGGAATGCATAACACTTCGCAAATCATTTTATATCTTACCATGAAACATAGAAACGAGATGCGATATCGCGTTTTAAGAAGCATTAGAAATCTATTGCTACGATACGTAGACATCTGCAAACGCTATTTCCTTGCAAGGAAGTGTCGCATTTACATTCATTTGAAGTGTAGACGAGGAATACATGACACTTCGCAAATCATATTATATCTTTCCATGAAACATAGAATTGAGATGCTATATCGCGTTTTAAGAAGCATTAGAACTCTATCGCTACGATACCTAGACATCTCCAGACACTATTTCCTAGCAAGGAAGTGTCGCATTTACATTCATTTGAAGTGCAGACGAGGAATACATAACACTTCGCAAATCATATTATATCTTACCATGAAACATAGAAATGAGATGCGATATCAAGTTTTAAGAATCATAAGAACTCTATTGCTACGATACGTAGACATCTGCAAACGCTGTTTCCTTGCAAGGAAGTGTCGCATTCACATTCAATTGAAGTGTAGACGAGGAATACATAACACTTCGCAAATCATATTATATCCTACCATGAAACATAGAAACGAGATGCGATATCGCGTTTTAAGAAGCATTAGAACTCTATCGCTACGATACTTAGATATCTGCAGACACGATTTCCTAGCAAGGAAGTGTCGCATTTACATTCATTTGAAGTGTAGACGAGGAGTACATAACACTTCGCAAATCATATTATATCTTACCATGAAACATAGAAATGAGATGCGATATCGCGTTTTAAGAATCATAAGAACACTATTGCTACGATACGTAGACATCTGCAAACGCTATTTCCTTGCAAGGAAGTATCGCATTTACATTCATTTGAATCGTAGACGGGGAATGCATAACACTTCGCAATGTATATTATATCTTATCATGAAACATAGATATGAGATGCAATATCTCGTTTTAAGAAGCATTTGAACTCAATTGCTTCGATACGTAAACATCTGCAAACGCTATTTCCTTGTAAGGAAGTGTCGCATTTACATTCATTTGAAGTGTAGACGAGGAATACATGACACTTCGCAAATCATATTATATCTTTCCATGAAACATAGAAATGAGATGCGATATCAAGTTTTAAGAATCATAAGAACTCTATTGCTACGATACGTAGACATCTGCAAACGCAATTTCCTTGCAAGGAAGTGTCGCATTTACATTCATTTGAATCGTAGACGAGGAATGCAGTACACTTCGCAATGAATATTATGTCTTATCATGAAACATAGATATGAGATGCAATATCCCGTTTTAAAATCATATGAACTCTATTGCTACGATACGTAGACATCTGCAATCGCTATTTCCTTGCAAGGAAGTGTCGCACTTACATTCATTTGAATCGTAGTCGAGGAATGCATAACACTTCGCAAATCATATTATATCTTACCATGAAACATAGAAACGAGATGCGATATCGCGTTTTAAGAAGCATTAGAAATCTATTGCTACGATACGTAGACATCTGCAAACGCTATTTCCTTGCAAGGAAGTGTCGCATTTACATTCATTTGAAGTGTAGACGAGGAGTACATAACACTTCGCAAATCATATTATATCTTGCCATGAAACATAGAAATGAGATGCGATATCGCGTTTTAAGAAGCATTAGAACTCTATCGCTAAGATACCTAGACATCTCCAGACACTATTTCCTAGCAAGGAAGTGTCGCATTTACATTCATTTGAAGTGTAGACGAGGAATACATAACACTTCGCAAATCATATTATATCCTACCATAAAACATAGAAGTGAGATGCGATATCGCGTTTGAAGAATCATAAGAACTCTGTTGCTACGATACGTAGACATCTGCAAACGCTATTTCCTAGCGAGGAAGTGTCACACTTACATTCATTTGAAGTGCAGAAGAGGAATACATGACACTTCGCAAATCATATTATATCTTACCATGAAAGATAGAAATGAGACGCGATATCGCGTTTTAAGAAGCATTAGAAAGCTGATGCTACGATACGTAGACATCTCCAAACGCTATTTCCTAGCGAGGAAGTATCGCATTCACATTCATTTGAAGTGTAGACGAGGAATACATAGCACTTCGCAAATCATGTTATATCTTACCATGAAACATAGAAATGAGATGCGATATCGCGTTTTAAGAATCATATGAACTCTATTGCTACGATACGTAGACATCTGCAAACGCTATTTCCTAGCGAGGAAGTGTCGCATTTTCATTCATTTTAATCGTAGACGAGGAATGCATAACACTTCGCTATGAATATTATATCTTATCATGAAACATAGATATGAGATGCAATATCTCGTTTTAAGAAGCATTTGAACTCTATTGCTTCGATACGTAGACATCTGCAAACGCTATTTCCTTGCAAGGAAGTGTCGCATTTACATTCATTTGAAGTGTAGACGAGGAATACACAACAGTTCGCAAATCATATAATATCTTACCATGAAACATAGAAATGAGATGCGATATCGCGTTTTAAGAAGCATTAGAACTCTATTGCTACGATACGTAGACATCTGCAAACGCTATTTCCTTGCAAGGAAGTGTCGCATTTTCATTCATTTCAATCGTAGACGAGGAATGCATAACACTTCGCAATGAATATTATATCTTATCATGAAACATAGATATGAGATGCAATATCTCGTTTTAAGAAGCACTTGAACTTTATTGCTTCGATACGTAGACATCTGGAAACGCTATTTCCTTGCAAGGAAGTGTCGCATTTACATTCATTTGAAGTGTAGACGAGGAATACATAACAGTTCGCAAATCATATTATATCTTACCATGAAACATGGAACTGAGATGCGATATCGCGTTTTAAGAATCATAAGAACTCTATTGCTTCGATACGTAGACATCTGCAAACGCTATTTCCTTGCAAGAAAGTGTCGCATTTACATTCATTTGAAGTGTAGACGAGGAATACATAACAGTTCGCAAATCATATTATATCTTACCATGAAACATAGAAATGAGATGCGATATCGCGTTTTAAGAAGCATTAGAACTCTACTGCTACGATACGCAGACATCTGCAAACGCTCTTTCCTAGCGAGGAAGTGTCGCATTCACATTCATTTGAAGTGTAGACGAGGAATACATAACACTTCGCAAATCATATTATATCTTACCATGAAACATAGAAATGAGATGCGATATCGCGTTTTAAGAAGCATTAGAACTCTATTGCTGCGATACGTAGACATCTGCAAACGCTATTTCCTTGGAAGGAAGTGTCGCATTTTCATTCATCTTAATCGTAGACGAGGAATGCATAACACTTCGCAATGAATATTATATCTTATCATGAAACATAGATATGAGATGCAATATCTCGTTTTAAGAAGCATTTGAACTCTATTGCTTCGATACGTAGACATCTGCAAACGCTATTTCCTTGCAAGGAAGTGTCGCATTTACATTCATTTGAAGTGTAGACGAGGAATACACAACAGTTCGCAAATCATATAATATCTTACCATGAAACATAGAAATGAGATGCGATATCGCGTTTTAAGAATCATAAGAACTCTATTGCTACGATACGTAGACATCTGCAAACGCTATTTCCTTGCAAGGAAGTGTCGCATTTACATTCATTTGAAGTGTAGACGAGGAATACATGACACTTCGCAAATCATATTATATCTTTCCATGAAACATAGGAATGAGATGCTATATCGCGTTTTAAGAAGCATTAGAACTCTATCGCTACGATACCTAGACATCTCCAGACACTATTTCCTAGCAAGGAAGTGTCGCATTTACATTCATTTGAAGTGTAGACGAGGAATACATAACACTTCGCAAATCATATTATATCTTACCATGAAACATAGAAATGAGATGCGATATCAAGTTTTAAGAATCATAAGAACTCTATTGCTACGATACGTAGACATCTGCAAACGCTGTTTCCTTGCAAGGAAGTGTCGCATTCACATTCAATTGAAGTGTAGACGAGGAATACATAACACTTCGCAAATCATATTATATCCTACCATGAAACATAGAAACGAGATGCGATATCGCGTTTTAAGAAGCATTAGAACTCTATCGCTACGATACTTAGATATCTGCAGACACGATTTCCTAGCAAGGAAGTGTCGCATTTACATTCATTTGAAGTGTAGACGAGGAGTACATAACACTTCGCAAATCATATTATATCTTACCATGAAACATAGAAATGAGATGCGATATCGCGTTTTAAGAATCATAAGAACACTATTGCTACGATACGTAGACATCTGCAAACGCTATTTCCTTGCAAGGAAGTATCGCATTTACATTCATTTGAATCGTAGACGGGGAATGCATAACACTTCGCAATGTATATTATATCTTATCATGAAACATAGATATGAGATGCAATATCTCGTTTTAAGAAGCATTTGAACTCAATTGCTTCGATACGTAAACATCTGCAAACGCTATTTCCTTGTAAGGAAGTGTCGCATTTACATTCATTTGAAGTGTAGACGAGGAATACATGACACTTCGCAAATCATATTATATCTTTCCATGAAACATAGAAATGAGATGCGATATCAAGTTTTAAGAATCATAAGAACTCTATTGCTACGATACGTAGACATCTGCAAACGCAATTTCCTTGCAAGGAAGTGTCGCATTTACATTCATTTGAATCGTAGACGAGGAATGCAGTACACTTCGCAATGAATATTATGTCTTATCATGAAACATAGATATGAGATGCAATATCCCGTTTTAAAATCATATGAACTCTATTGCTACGATACGTAGACATCTGCAATCGCTATTTCCTTGCAAGGAAGTGTCGCACTTACATTCATTTGAATCGTAGTCGAGGAATGCATAACACTTCGCAAATCATATTATATCTTACCATGAAACATAGAAACGAGATGCGATATCGCGTTTTAAGAAGCATTAGAAATCTATTGCTACGATACGTAGACATCTGCAAACGCTATTTCCTTGCAAGGAAGTGTCGCATTTACATTCATTTGAAGTGTAGACGAGGAGTACATAACACTTCGCAAATCATATTATATCTTACCATGAAACATAGAAATGAGATGCGATATCGCGTTTTAAGAAGCATTAGAACTCTATCGCTAAGATACCTAGACATCTCCAGACACTATTTCCTAGCAAGGAAGTGTCGCATTTACATTCATTTGAAGTGTAGACGAGGAATACATAACACTTCGCAAATCATATTATATCCTACCATAAAACATAGAAGTGAGATGCGATATCGCGTTTGAAGAATCATAAGAACTCTGTTGCTACGATACGTAGACATCTGCAAACGCTATTTCCTAGCGAGGAAGTGTCACACTTACATTCATTTGAAGTGCAGAAGAGGAATACATGACACTTCGCAAATCATATTATATCTTACCATGAAAGATAGAAATGAGATGCGATATCGCGTTTTAAGAAGCATTAGAAAGCTGATGCTACGATACGTAGACATCTCCAAACGCTATTTCCTAGCGAGGAAGTATCGCATTCACATTCATTTGAAGTGTAGACGAGGAATACATAGCACTTCGCAAATCATGTTATATCTTACCATGAAACATAGAAATGAGATGCGATATCGCGTTTTAAGAATCATATGAACTCTATTGCTACGATACGTAGACATCTGCAAACGCTATTTCCTAGCGAGGAAGTGTCGCATTTTCATTCATTTTAATCGTAGACGAGGAATGCATAACACTTCGCTATGAATATTATATCTTATCATGAAACATAGATATGAGATGCAATATCTCGTTTTAAGAAGCACTTGAACTTTATTGCTTCGATACGTAGACATCTGGAAACGCTATTTCCTTGCAAGGAAGTGTCGCATTTACATTCATTTGAAGTGTAGACGAGGAATACATAACAGTTCGCAAATCATATTATATCTTACCATGAAACATGGAAATGAGATGCGATATCGCGTTTTAAGAATCATAAGAACTCTATTGCTTCGATACGTAGACATCTGCAAACGCTATTTCCTTGCAAGAAAGTGTCGCATTTACATTCATTTGAAGTGTAGACGAGGAATACATAACAGTTCGCAAATCATATTATATCTTACCATGAAACATAGAAATGAGATGCGATATCGCGTTTTAAGAAGCATTAGAACTCTACTGCTACGATACGCAGACATCTGCAAACGCTCTTTCCTAGCGAGGAAGTGTCGCATTCACATTCATTTGAAGTGTAGACGAGGAATACATAACACTTCGCAAATCATATTATATCTTACCATGAAACATAGAAATGAGATGCGATATCGCGTTTTAAGAAGCATTAGAACTCTATTGCTGCGATACGTAGACATCTGCAAACGCTATTTCCTTGGAAGGAAGTGTCGCATTTTCATTCATCTTAATCGTAGACGAGGAATGCATAACACTTCGCAATGAATATTATATCTTATCATGAAACATAGATATGAGATGCAATATCTCGTTTTAAGAAGCATTTGAACTCTATTGCTTCGATACGTAGACATCTGCAAACGCTATTTCCTTGCAAGGAAGTGTCGCATTTACATTCATTTGAAGTGTAGACGAGGAATACACAACAGTTCGCAAATCATATAATATCTTACCATGAAACATAGAAATGAGATGCGATATCGCGTTTTAAGAATCATAAGAACTCTATTGCTACGATACGTAGACATCTGCAAACGCTATTTCCTTGCAAGGAAGTGTCGCATTTACATTCATTTGAAGTGTAGACGAGGAATACATGACACTTCGCAAATCATATTATATCTTTCCATGAAACATAGAAATGAGATGCTATATCGCGTTTTAAGAAGCATTAGAACTCTATCGCTACGATACCTAGACATCTCCAGACACTATTTCCTAGCAAGGAAGTGTCGCATTTACATTCATTTGAAGTGTAGACGAGGAATACATAACACTTCGCAAATCATATTATATCTTACCATGAAACATAGAAATGAGATGCGATATCAAGTTTTAAGAATCATAAGAACTCTATTGCTACGATACGTAGACATCTGCAAACGCTGTTTCCTTGCAAGGAAGTGTCGCATTCACATTCAATTGAAGTGTAGACGAGGAATACATAACACTTCGCAAATCATATTATATCCTACCATGAAACATAGAAACGAGATGCGATATCGCGTTTTAAGAAGCATTAGAACTCTATCGCTACGATACTTAGATATCTGCAGACACGATTTCCTAGCAAGGAAGTGTCGCATTTACATTCATTTGAAGTGTAGACGAGGAGTACATAACACTTCGCAAATCATATTATATCTTACCATGAAACATAGAAATGAGATGCGATATCGCGTTTTAAGAATCATAAGAACACTATTGCTACGATACGTAGACATCTGCAAACGCTATTTCCTTGCAAGGAAGTATCGCATTTACATTCATTTGAATCGTAGACGGGGAATGCATAACACTTCGCAATGTATATTATATCTTATCATGAAACATAGATATGAGATGCAATATCTCGTTTTAAGAAGCATTTGAACTCAATTGCTTCGATACGTAAACATCTGCAAACGCTATTTCCTTGTAAGGAAGTGTCGCATTTACATTCATTTGAAGTGTAGACGAGGAATACATGACACTTCGCAAATCATATTATATCTATCCATGAAACATAGAAATGAGATGCGATATCAAGTTTTAAGAATCATAAGAACTCTATTGCTACGATACGTAGACATCTGCAAACGCAATTTCCTTGCAAGGAAGTGTCGCATTTACATTCACTTGAATCGTAGACGAGGAATGCAGTACACTTCGCAATGAATATTATGTCTTATCATGAAACATATATATGAGATGCAATATCCCGTTTTAAAATCATATGAACTCTATTGCTACGATACGTAGACATCTGCAATCGCTATTTCCTTGCAAGGAAGTGTCGCACTTACATTCATTTGAATCGTAGTCGAGGAATGCATAACACTTCGCAAATCATATTATATCTTACCATGAAACATAGAAACGAGATGCGATATCGCGTTTTAAGAAGCATTAGAAATCTATTGCTACGATACGTAGACATCTGCAAACGCTATTTCCTTGCAAGGAAGTGTCGCATTTACATTCATTTGAAGTGTAGACGAGGAGTACATAACACTTCGCAAATCATATTATATCTTACCATGAAACATAGAAATGAGATGCGATATCGCGTTTTAAGAAGCATTAGAACTCTATCGCTAAGATACCTAGACATCTCCAGACACTATTTCCTAGCAAGGAAGTGTCGCATTTACATTCATTTGAAGTGTAGACGAGGAATACATAACACTTCGCAAATCATATTATATCCTACCATAAAACATAGAAGTGAGATGCGATATCGCGTTTGAAGAATCATAAGAACTCTGTTGCTACGATACGTAGACATCTGCAAACGCTATTTCCTAGCGAGGAAGTGTCACACTTACATTCATTTGAAGTGCAGAAGAGGAATACATGACACTTCGCAAATCATATTATATCTTACCATGAAAGATAGAAATGAGACGCGATATCGCGTTTTAAGAAGCATTAGAAAGCTGATGCTACGATACGTAGACATCTCCAAACGCTATTTCCTAGCGAGGAAGTATCGCATTCACATTCATTTGAAGTGTAGACGAGGAATACATAGCACTTCGCAAATCATGTTATATCTTACCATGAAACATAGAAATGAGATGCGATATCGCGTTTTAAGAATCATATGAACTCTATTGCTACGATACGTAGACATCTGCAAACGCTATTTCCTAGCGAGGAAGTGTCGCATTTTCATTCATTTTAATCGTAGACGAGGAATGCATAACACTTCGCTATGAATATTATATCTTATCATGAAACATAGATATGAGATGCAATATCTCGTTTTAAGAAGCATTTGAACACTATTGCTTCGATACGTAGACATCTGCAAACGCTATTTCCTTGCAAGGAAGTGTCGCATTTACATTCATTTGAAGTGTAGACGAGGAATACACAACAGTTCGCAAATCATATAATATCTTACCATGAAACATAGAAATGAGATGCGATATCGCGTTTTAAGAAGCATTAGAACTCTATTGCTACGATACGTAGACATCTGCAAACGCTATTTCCTTGCAAGGAAGTGTCGCATTTTCATTCATTTGAATCGTAGACGAGGAATGCATAACACTTCGCAATGAATATTATATCTTATCATGAAACATAGATATGAGATGCAATATCTCGTTTTAAGAAGCACTTGAACTTTATTGCTTCGATACGTGGACATCTGGAAACGCTATTTCCTTGCAAGGAAGTGTCGCATTTACATTCATTTGAAGTGTAGACGAGGAATACATAACAGTTCGCAAATCATATTATATCTTACCATGAAACATGGAAATGAGATGCGATATCGCGTTTTAAGAATCATAAGAACTCTATTGCTTCGATACGTAGACATCTGCAAACGCTATTTCCTTGCAAGAAAGTGTCGCATTTACATTCATTTGAAGTGTAGACGAGGAATACATAACAGTTCGCAAATCATATTATATCTTACCACGAAACATAGAAATGAGATGCGATATCGCGTTTTAAGAAGCATTAGAAAGCTGATGCTACGATACGTAGACATCTCCAAACGCTATTTCCTAGCGAGGAAGTATCGCATTCACATTCATTTGAAGTGTAGACGAGGAATACATAGCACTTCGCAAATCATGTTATATCTTACCATGAAACATAGAAATGAGATGCGATATCGCGTTTTAAGAATCATATGAACTCTATTGCTACGATACGTAGACATCTGCAAACGCTATTTCCTAGCGAGGAAGTGTCGCATTTTCATTCATTTTAATCGTAGACGAGGAATGCATAACACTTCGCTATGAATATTATATCTTATCATGAAACATAGATATGAGATGCAATATCTCGTTTTAAGAAGCATTTGAACACTATTGCTTCGATACGTAGACATCTGCAAACGCTATTTCCTTGCAAGGAAGTGTCGCATTTACATTCATTTGAAGTGTAGACGAGGAATACACAACAGTTCGCAAATCATATAATATCTTACCATGAAACATAGAAATGAGATGCGATATCGCGTTTTAAGAAGCATTAGAACTCTATTGCTACGATACGTAGACATCTGCAAACGCTATTTCCTTGCAAGGAAGTGTCGCATTTTCATTCATTTGAATCGTAGACGAGGAATGCATAACACTTCGCAATGAATATTATATCTTATCATGAAACATAGATATGAGATGCAATATCTCGTTTTAAGAAGCACTTGAACTTTATTGCTTCGATACGTGGACATCTGGAAACGCTATTTCCTTGCAAGGAAGTGTCGCATTTACATTCATTTGAAGTGTAGACGAGGAATACATAACAGTTCGCAAATCATATTATATCTTACCATGAAACATGGAAATGAGATGCGATATCGCGTTTTAAGAATCATAAGAACTCTATTGCTTCGATACGTAGACATCTGCAAACGCTATTTCCTTGCAAGAAAGTGTCGCATTTACATTCATTTGAAGTGTAGACGAGGAATACATAACAGTTCGCAAATCATATTATATCTTACCACGAAACATAGAAATGAGATGCGATATCGCGTTTTAAGAAGCATTAGAACTCTACTGCTACGATACGCAGACATCTGCAAACGCTCTTTCCTAGCGAGGAAGTGTCGCATTCACATTCATTTGAAGTGTAGACGAGGAATACATAACAGTTCGCAAATCATATTATATCTTACCATGAAACATAGAAATGAGATGCGATATCGCGTTTTAAGAAGCATTAGAACTCTATTGCTGCGATACGTAGACATCTGCAAACGCTATTTCCTTGCAAGGAAGTGTCGCATTTTCATTCATCTTAATCGTAGACGAGGAATGCATAACACTTCGCAATGAATATTATATCTTATCATGAAACATAGATATGAGATGCAATATCTCGTTTTAAGAAGCATTTGAACTCTATTGCTTCGATACGTAGACATCTGCAAACGCTATTTCCTTGCAAGGAAGTGTCGCATTTACATTCATTTGAAGTGTAGACGAGGAATACACAACAGTTCGCAAATCATATAATATCTTACCATGAAACATAGAAATGAGATGCGATATCGCGTTTTAAGAAGCATTAGAAAGCTGATGCTACGATACGTAGACATCTGCAAACGCTATTTCCTAGCGAGGAAGTGTCGCATTTTCATTCATTTTAATCGTAGACGAGGAATGCGTAACACTTCGCTATGAATATTATATCTTATCATGAAACATAGATATGAGATGCAATATCTCGTTTTAAGAAGCATTTGAACTCTATTGCTTCGATACGTAGACATCTGCAAACGCTATTTCCTTGCAAGGAAGTGTCGCATTTACATTCATTTGAAGTGTAGACGAGGAATACACAACAGTTCGCAAATCATATAATATCTTACCATGAAACATAGAAATGAGATGCGATATCGCGTTTTAAGAAGCATTAGAACTCTATTGCTACGATACGTAGACATCTGCAAACGCTATTTCCTTGCAAGGAAGTGTCGCATTTTCATTCATTTGAATCGTAGGCGAGGAATGCATAACACTTCGCAATGAATATTATATCTTATCATGAAACATAGATATGAGATGCAATATCTCGTTTTAAGAAGCACTTGAACTTTATTGCTTCGATACGTAGACATCTGGAAACGCTATTTCCTTGCAAGGAAGTGTCGCATTTACATTCATTTGAAGTGTAGACGAGGAATACATAACAGTTCGCAAATCATATTATATCTTACCATGAAACATGGAAATGAGATGCGATATCGCGTTTTAAGAATCATAAGAACTCTATTGCTTCGATACGTAGACATCTGCAAACGCTATTTCCTTGCAAGAAAGTGTCGCATTTACATTCATTTGAAGTGTAGACGAGGAATACATAACAGTTCGCAAATCATATTATATCTTACCATGAAACATAGAAATGAGATGCGATATCGCGTTTTAAGAAGCATTAGAACTCTACTGCTACGATACGCAGACATCTGCAAACGCTCTTTCCTAGCGAGGAAGTGTCGCATTCACATTCATTTGAAGTGTAGACGAGGAATACATAACACTTCGCAAATCATATTATATCTTACCATGAAACATAGAAATGAGATGCGATATCGCGTTTTAAGAAGCATTAGAACTCTATTGCTGCGATACGTAGACATCTGCAAACGCTATTTCCTTGCAAGGAAGTGTCGCATTTTCATTCATCTTAATCGTAGACGAGGAATGCATAACACTTCGCAATGAATATTTTATCTTATCATGAAACATAGATATGAGATGCAATATCTCGTTTTAAGAAGCATTTGAACTCTATTGCTTCGATACGTAGACATCTGCAAACGCTATTTCCTTGCAAGGAAGTGTCGCATTTACATTCATTTGAAGTGTAGACGAGGAATACACAACAGTTCGCAAATCATATAATATCTTACCATGAAACATAGAAATGAGATGCGATATCGCGTTTTAAGAATCATAAGAACTCTATTGCTACGATACGTAGACATCTGCAAACGCTATTTCCTTGCAAGGAAGTGTCGCATTTACATTCATTTGAATCGTAGACGAGGAATGCATAACACTTCGCAATGAATATTATATCTTATCACGAAACATAGAAATGAGATGCGATATCGCGTTTTACGAAGCATTAGAACTCTATTGCTACGATACCTAGACATCTACAGACGCTATCTCCTAGCAAGGAAGTGCCGCATTTACATTCATTTGAAGTGTAAACGAGGAATACATAACACTTCGCAAATCATATTATATCTTACCATGAAACATAGAAATGAAATACGATATCGCGTTTTAAGAAGCATTAGAACTCTATTGCTACGATACCTAGACATCTGCAGACGCTATTTGCTAGCAAGGAAGTGTCGCATTTACATTCATTTGAAGTGTAGACGAGGAATACATGTCACTTCGTAAATCATATTATATCTTACCATGATACATAGAAATATGGATGCGATCTCGCGTTTTAAGAAGCATTAGAAATCTATTGCTACGATACGTAGACATCTGCAAACGCTATTTCCTAGCGAGAAAGTGTCGCATTCACATTCATTTGAAGTGTAGACTAGGAATACATAACACTTCGCAAATCATATTATATCTTACCATGAAACATAGAAATGAGATGCGATATCGCGTTCTAAGAAGCATTAGATCACTACTGCTACGATAGGTAGACATTTGCAAACGCTATTTCCTTGCAAAGAAGTGTCGCATTTACATTCATTTGAAGTGTAGACGAGGAATACAAGTGAATTCATTGCATAACACTTCGCAATGAATATTATATCTTATCATGAAACAACGATATGAGATGCAATATCTCGTTTTAAGAAGCATTTGAACTCTATTGCTTCGATACGTAGACATCTGCAAACGCTATTTCCTTGCTAGGAAGTGTCGCATTTACATTCATTTGAAGTGTAAACGAGGAATACATAACACTCCGCAAATCATATTATATCTTACCATGAAACATAGAAATGACAAGCGATATCGCGTTTTAAGAAGCATCAGAAATCCATTGCTACGATACGTAGACATCTGCAAACGCTATTTCCTTGCAAGAAAGTGTCGCATTTACATTCATTTGAAGTGTAGACGACGGATACATAACACTTCGCAAATCATATTATACCTTACCATGAAACATAGAAATGAGATGCGATAACGCGTTTTAAGAATCATAAGAACTCTATTGCTACGACACGTAGACGAGTAAAGTGTAGACGAGGAATACATAACACTTCGCAAATCGTATTACATCTTACCATGAAACATAGAAATGAGATGCGATATCGCGTTTTAAGAAGCATTAGAACTCTATTGCTACGATCCGTAGACATCTGCAAACGCTATTTCCTTGCAAGGAAGCGTAGCATTTACATTCATTTGAATCGTAGACGAGGAATGCATAACACTTCGCAATGAATATTATATCTTATCATGAAACATAGATATGAGATGCAATATCTCGTTTTAAGAAGCATTTGAACTCTATTGCTTCGATAAGTAGACATCTGCAAACGCTATTTCCTTGCAAGGAAGTGTCGCATTTACATTCATTTGAAGTGGTGACGAGGAATACATAACACTCCGCAAATCATATTATATCTTACCATGAAACATAGAAATGAGATGCGATATCGCGTTTTAAGAATCATAAGAACTCTATTGCAACGATACGTAGACATCTGCAAACGCTATTTCCTTGCAAAGAAGAGTCGCATTTACATTCATTTGAAGTGTAGACGAGGAATACATAACACTTCGCAAATCATATTATATCTTACCATGAAACATAGAAATGACAAGCGATATCGCGTTTTAAGAAGCATCAGAAATCCATTGCTACGATACGTAGACATCTGCAAACGCTATTTCCTTGCAAGAAAGTGTCGCATTTACATTCATTTGAAGTATAGACGACGGATACATAACACTTCGCAAATAATATTATACCTTACCATGAAACATAGAAATGAGATGCGATATCGCGTTTTAAGAATCATAAGAACTCTATTGCTACGATACGTAGACATCTGCAAACGCTATTTCCTAGCAAGGAAGTGTCGCATTTACTTTCATTTGAAGTGTAGACGAGGAATGCATAACACTTCGCAATGAATATTATATCTTATCATGAAACATAGATATGAGATGCAATATCTCGTTTTAAGAAGCATTTGAACTCTATTGCTACGATACGTAGACATCTGCAATCGCTATTTCCTTGCAAGGAAGTGTCGCAATTACATTCATTTGAATCGTAGACGAGGAATACATGACACTTCGCAAATCATATTATATCTTACCATGAAACGTAAAAATGAGATGCAATATAGCGTTCTAAGAATCATAAGAACTCTATTGCTACAATACGTAGACATCTGCAAACGCTATTTCCTGGCGAGGAAGTGTCGCATCCACATTCATTTGAAGTGTAGACGAGGAATACATAACACTTCGCAATGAATATTACATCTTATCATGAAACATAGATATGAGATGCAATATCTCGTTTTAAGAAGCATTTGAACTCTATTGCTTCGATACGTAGACATCTGCAAACGCTATTTCCTAGCGAGGAAGTGTCGCATTCACATTCATTTGAAGTGCAGACGAGGAATACATAACACTTCGCAAATCGTATTATATCTTACTATGAAACATAGAAATGAGATGCGATATCGCGTTTTAAGAAGCATTAGAACTTTATCGCTACGATACCTAGACATCTGCAGACGCTATTTCCTAGCAAGGAAGTGTCGCATTTACATTCATTTGAAGTGTAGACGAGGAATACATGACACTTCGCAAATCATATAATATCTTACCATGAAACATAGAAATGAGATGCGATATCGCGTTTTAAGAATCAAAAGATCTCTATTGCTACGATACGTAGACATCTGCAAACGCTATTTCCTTGCAAGGAAGTGTCGCATTTACATTCATTTGAAGTGTAGACGAGGAATACATAACAGTTCGCAAATCATATAATATCTTACCATGAAACATAGAAATGAGATGCGATATCGCGTTTTAAGAAGCATTAGAACTCTATTGCTACGATACGTAGACATCTGCAAACGCTATTTCCTTGCAAGGAAGTGTCGCATTTTCATTCATTTGAATCGTAGACGAGGAATGCATAACACTTCGCAATGAATATTATATCTTATCATGAAACATAGATATGAGATGCAATATCTCGTTTTAAGAAGCACTTGAACTTTATTGCTTCGATACGTAGACATCTGGAAACGCTATTTCCTTGCAAGGAAGTGTCGCATTTACATTCATTTGAAGTGTAGACGAGGAATACATAACAGTTCGCAAATCATATTATATCTTACCATGAAACATGGAAATGAGATGCGATATCGCGTTTTAAGAATCATAAGAACTCCATTGCTTCGATACGTAGACATCTGCAAACGCTCTTTCCTTGCAAGAAAGTGTCGCATTTACATTCATTTGAAGTGTAGACGAGGAATACATAACAGTTCGCAAATCATATTATATCTTACCATGAAACATAGAAATGAGATGCGATATCGCGTTTTAAGAAGCATTAGAACTCTACTGCTACGATACGCAGACATCTGCAAACGCTCTTTCCTAGCGAGGAAGTGTCGCATTCACATTCATTTGAAGTGTAGACGAGGAGTACATAACACTTCGCAAATCATATTATATCTTATCATGAAACATAGAAATGAGATGCGATATCGCGTTTTAAGAAGCATTAGAACACTATTGCTGCGATACGTAGACATCTGCAAACGCAATTTCCTTGCAAGGAAGTGTCGCATTTTCATTCATCTTAATCGTAGACGAGGAATGCATAACACTTCGCAATGAATATTATATCTTATCATGAAACATAGATATGAGATGCAATATCTCGTTTTAAGAAGCATTTGAACTCTATTGCTTCGATACGTAGACATCTGCAAACGCTATTTCCTTGCAAGGAAGTGTCGCATTTACATTCATTTGAAGTGTAGACGAGGAATACGCAACAGTTCGCAAATCATATAATATCTTACCATGAAACATAGAAATGAGATGCGATATCGCGTTTTAAGAATCATAAGAACTCTATTGCTACGATACGTAGACATCTGCAAACGCTATTTCCTTGCAAGGAAGTGTCGCATTTACATTCATTTGAATCGTAGACGAGGAATGCATAACACTTCGCAAATCATATTATATCTTACCATGAAACATAGAAATGACAAGCGATATCGCGTTTTAAGAAGCATCAGAAATCCATTGCTACGATACGTAGACATCTGCAAACGCTATTTCCTTGCAAGAAAGTGTCGCATTTACATTCATTTGAAGTGTAGACGACGGATACATAACACTTCGCAAATCATATTATACCTTACCATGAAACATAGAAATGAGATGCGATAACGCGTTTTAAGAATCATAAGAACTCTATTGCTACGACACGTAGACGAGTAAAGTGTAGACGAGGAATACATAACACTTCGCAAATCGTATTACATCTTACCATGAAACATAGAAATGAGATGCGATATCGCGTTTTAAGAAGCATTAGAACTCTATTGCTACGATCCGTAGACATCTGCAAACGCTATTTCCTTGCAAGGAAGCGTAGCATTTACATTCATTTGAATCGTAGACGAGGAATGCATAACACTTCGCAATGAATATTATATCTTATCATGAAACATAGATATGAGATGCAATATCTCGTTTTAAGAAGCATTTGAACTCTATTGCTTCGATAAGTAGACATCTGCAAACGCTATTTCCTTGCAAGGAAGTGTCGCATTTACATTCATTTGAAGTGTAGACGAGGAATACATAACACTCCGCAAATCATATTATATCTTACCATGAAACATAGAAATGAGATGCGATATCGCGTTTTAAGAATCATAAGAACTCTATTGCAACGATACGTAGACATCTGCAAACGCTATTTCCTTGCAAAGAAGAGTCGCATTTACATTCATTTGAAGTGTAGACGAGGAATACATAACACTTCGCAAATCATATTATATCTTACCATGAAACATAGAAATGATAAGCGATATCGCGTTTTAAGAAGCATCAGAAATCCATTGCTACGATACGTAGACATCTGCAAACGCTATTTCCTTGCAAGAAAGTGTCGCATTTACATTCATTTGAAGTATAGACGACGGATACATAACACTTCGCAAATAATATTATACCTTACCATGAAACATAGAAATGAGATGCGATATCGCGTTTTAAGAATCATAAGAACTCTATTGCTACGATACGTAGACATCTGCAAACGCTATTTCCTAGCAAGGAAGTGTCGCATTTACTTTCATTTGAAGTGTAGACGAGGAATGCATAACACTTCGCAATGAATATTATATCTTATCATGAAACATATATATGAGATGCAATATCTCGTTTTAAGAAGCATTTGAACTCTATTGCTACGATACGTAGACATCTGCAATCGCTATTTCCTTGCAAGGAAGTGTCGCAATTACATTCATTTGAATCGTAGACGAGGAATACATGACACTTCGCAAATCATATTATATCTTACCATGAAACGTAAAAATGAGATGCAATATAGCGTTCTAAGAATCATAAGAACTCTATTGCTACGATACGTAGACATCTGCAAACGCTATTTCCTTGCAAGGAAGTGTCGCATTTACATTCATTTGAATCGTAGACGAGGAATGCACAACACTTCGCAATGAATATTATATCTTATCATGAAACATAGATATGAGATGCAATATCTCGTTTTAAGAAGCATTTGAACTCTATTGCTTCGATACGTAGACATCTGCAAACGCTATTTCCTTGCTAGGAAGTGTCGCATTTACATTCCTTTGAAGTGTAAACGAGGAATACATAACACTCCGCAAATCATATTATATCTTACCATGAAACATAGAAATGACAAGCGATATCGCGTTTTAAGAAGCATCAGAAATCCATTGCTACGATACGTAGACATCTGCAAACGCTATTTCCTTGCAAGAAAGTGTCGCATTTACATTCATTTGAAGTGTAGACGACGGATACATAACACTTCGCAAATCAT
Organism: Xylocopa sonorina; assembly: GCF_050948175.1. Lineage (NCBI taxonomy): Eukaryota > Metazoa > Arthropoda > Insecta > Hymenoptera > Apidae > Xylocopa > Xylocopa sonorina. Next base: position 765,723 of record NW_027490204.1, read on the forward strand.
ATTATATATTACCATGAAACATAGAAATGAGATGCGACATCGCGTTCTAAGAAGTATTAGAACACTACTGCTACGATAGGTAGACATTTGCAAACGCTATTTCCTTGCAAGGAAGTGTCGCATTTACATTCATTTGAAGTGTAGACGAGGAGTACATAACACTCCGCAAATCGTATTATATCTTACCATGAAACATAGAAATGAGATGCGATATCGCGTTTTAAGAAGCATTAGAACTCTATTGCTACGATACGTAGACATCTGCAAACGCTATTTCCTTGCGAGGAAGTGCCGCATTTACATTCATTTGAATCGTTGACGAGGAATACATGACAGCTCGCAAATCATATTATATCTTACCATGAAACGTAAAAATGACATGCAATATAGCGTTCTAAGAATCATAAGAACTCTATTGCTACGACACGTATACGAGTAAAGTGTAGACGAGGAATACACAACACTTCGCAAATCATATTATATCTTACCATGAAACATAGAAATCAGATGCGATATCGCGTTTTAAGAATCATAAGAACTCTATTGCTGCGATACGTAGACATCTGCAAGCGCTATTTCCTTGCAAGGAAGTGTCGCATTTACATTCAGTTGATGTGTAGACGAGGAATACATAACACTTCGCAAATCATATTATGTCTTACTATGAAACATAGAAATGAGATGCGATATCGCGTTTTAAGAAGCATTAGAACTTTATCGCTACGATACCTAGACATCTGCAGACGCTATTTCCTAGCAAGGAAGTGTCGCATTTACATTCATTTGAAGTGTAGACGAGGAATACATGACACTTCGCAAATCATATAATATCTTACCATGAAACATAGAAATGAGATGCGATATCGCGTTTTAAGAATCAAAAGATCTCTATTGCTACGATACGTAGACATCTGCAAACGCTATATCCTTGCAAGGAAGTGTCGCATTTACATTCATTTGAAGTGTAGACGAGGAATACATAACACTTCGCAAATCATATTATATCTTACCATGAAGCATAGAAATGAGATGCGATATCGCGTATTAAGAAGCATTGGAACTCTATTGCTACGATACGTAGACATCTGCAAACGCTATTTCCTTGCAAGGAAGTGTCGCACTTACATTCATTTGAATCGTAGACGAGGAATGCATAACACTTAGCAATGAATATTATATCTTATCATGAAATATAGATATGAGATGCAATATCTCGTTTTAAGAAGCATTTGAACTCTATTGCTTCGATACGTAGACATCTGCAAACGCTATTTCCTAGCGAGGAAGTGTCGCATTCACATTCATTTGAAGTGTAGACGAGGAATACACAACACTTCGCAAATCATATTATATCTTACCATGAAACATAGAAATGAGATGCGATATCGCGTTTTAAGAATCATAAGAACTCTATTGCAACGATACGTAGACATCTGCAAACGCTATTTCCTTGCAAAGAAGAGTCGCATTTACATTCATTTGAGGTGTAGACGAGGAATACATAACACTTCGCAAATCATATTATATCTTACCATGAAACATAGAAATGACAAGCGATATCGCGTTTTAAGAAGCATCAGAAATCCATTGCTACGATACGTAGACATCTGCAAACGCTATTTCCTTGCAAGAAAGTGTCGCATTTACATTCATTTGAAGTATAGACGACGGATACATAACACTTCGCAAATAATATTATACCTTACCATGAAACATAGAAATGAGATGCGATATCGCGTTTTAAGAATCATAAGAACTCTATTGCTACGATACGTAGACATCTGCAAACGCTATTTCCTAGCAAGGAAGTGTCGCATTTACTTTCATTTGAAGTGTAGACGAGGAATGCATAACACTTCGCAATGAATATTATATCTTATCATGAAACATATATATGAGATGCAATATCTCGTTTTAAGAAGCATTTGAACTCTATTGCTACGTACGTAGACATCTGCAATCGCTATTTCCTTGCAAGGAAGTGTCGCAATTACATTCATTTGAATCGTAGACGAGGAATACATGACACTTCGCAAATCATATTATATCTTACCATGAAACGTAAAAATGAGATGCAATATAGCGTTCTAAGAATCATAAGAACTCTATTGCTACGATACGTAGACATCTGCAAACGCTATTTCCTGGCGAGGAAGTGTCGCATCCACATTCATTTGAAGTGTAGACGAGGAGTACATAACACTCCGCAAATCGTATTATATCTTACCATGAAACATAGAAATGAGATGCGATATCGCGTTTTAAGAAGCATTAGAACTCTATTGCTACGATACGTAGACATCTGCAAACGCTATTTCCTTGCGAGGAAGTGCCGCATTTACATTCATTTGAATCGTTGACGAGGAATACATGACAGCTCGCAAATCATATTATATCTTACCATGAAACGTAAAAATGAGATGCAATATAGCGTTCTAGGAATCATAAGAACTCTATTGCTACGATACGTAGACATCTGCAAACGCTATTTCCTTGCAAGGAAGTGTCGCATTTACATTCATTTGAATCGTAGACGAGGAATGCATAACACTTCGCAAATCATATTATATCTTACCATGAAACGTAAAAATGACATGCAATATAGCGTTCTAAGAATCATAAGAACTCTATTGCTACGACACGTAGACGAGTAAAGTGTAGACGAGGAATACGCAACACTTCGCAAATCATATTATATCTTACCATGAAACATAGAAATGAGATGCGATATCGCGTTTTAAGAATCATAAGAACTCTATTGCTGCGATACGTAGACATCTGCAAGCGCTATTTCCTTGCAAGGAAGTGTCGCATTTACATTCAGTTGATGTGTAGACGAGGAATACATAACACTTCGCAAATCATATTATGTCTTACTATGAAACATAGAAATGAGATGCGATATCGCGTTTTAAGAAGCATTAGAACTTTATCGCTACGATACCTAGACATCTGCAGACGCTATTTCCTAGCAAGGAAGTGTCGCATTTACATTCATTTGAAGTGTAGACGAGGAATACATGACACTTCGCAAATCATATAATATCTTACCATGAAACATAGAAATGAGATGCGATATCGCGTTTTAAGAATCAAAAGATCTCTATTGCTACGATACGTAGACATCTGCAAACGCTATTTCCTTGCAAGGAAGTGTCGCATTTACATTCATTTGAAGTGTAGACGAGGAATACATAACACTTCGCAAATCATATTATATCTTACCATGAAGCATAGAAATGAGATGCGATATCGCGTATTAAGAAGCATTGGAACTCTATTGCTACGATACGTAGACATCTGCAAACGCTATTTCCTTGCAAGGAAGTGTCGCACTTACATTCATTTGAATCGTAGACGAGGAATGCATAACACTTAGCAATGAATATTATATCTTATCATGAAATATAGATATGAGATGCAATATCTCGTTTTAAGAAGCATTTGAACTCTATTGCTTCGATACGTAGACATCTGCAAACGCTATTTCCATGCAAGAAAGTGTCGCATTTACATTCATTTGATGTGTAGACGAGGAATACATAACACTTCGCAAATCATATTATATCTTGCCATGAAACATAAAAATGAAATGCGATATCGCGTTTTAAGAAGCATTAGAACTCTACTGCTACGATACGCAGACATCTGCTAACGCTATTTCCTAGCGAGGAAGTGTCGCATTCACATTCATTTGTAGTGTAGACGAGGAATACATAACACTTCGCAAATCATATTATATCTTACCATGAAACATAGAAATGAGATGCGATATCGCGTTTTAAGAAGCATTAGAACTCTATTGCTACGATACGTAGACATCTGAAAACGCTATTTCCTTGCAAGGAAGTGTAGCATTTTCATTCATTTGAATCGTAGACGAGGAATGCATAACACTTAGCAATGAATATTATATCTTATCATGAAATATAGATATGAGATGCAATATCTCGTTTTAAGAAGCATTAGAACTCTATTGCTACGATACGTAGACATCTGCAAACGCTATTTCCTTGCAAGGAAGTGTCGCATTTAAATTTATTTGATGTGTAGACGAGGAATACATAACACTTCGCAAATCATATTATATCTTACCATGAAACATAGAAATGAGATGCGATATCGCGTTTTAAGAAGCATTAGAACTCTATTGCTACGATACGTAGACATCTGCAAACGCTATTTCCTTGCAAGGAAGTGCCGCATTTACATTCACTTGAAGTGTAGACGACGGATACATAACACTTCGCAAATCATATTATACCTTACCATGAAACATAGAAATGAGATGCGATATCGCGTTTTAAGAATCATAATAACTCTATTGCTACGATACGTAGACATCTGCAAACGCTATTTCCTTGCAAGGAAGACTCGCATTTACATTCATTTGATGTGTAGACGAAGAATACATAACACTTCGCAAATCATATTATATCTTACCATGAAACATAGAAATGAGATGCGATATCGCGTTTTAAGAAGCATTAGAACTCAACTGCTACGATACGTAGACATCTGCAAACGCTATTTCCTTGCGAGGAAGTGCCACATTTACATTCATTTGAATCGTAGACGAGGAATACATGACACTTCGCAAATCATATTATATCTTACCATGAAACGTAAAAATGAGATGCAATATAGCGTTCTAGGAATCATAAGAACTCTATTGCTACGATACGTAGACATCTGCAAACGCTATTTCCTTGCAAGGAAGTGTCGCATTTACATTCATTTGAACCGTAGACGAGGAATGCATAACACTTCGCAAATCATATTATATCTTACCATGAAACGTAAAAATGAGATGCAATATAGCGTTCTAAGAATCATAAGAACTCTATTGCTACGACACGTAGACGAGGAATACATAACACTTCGCAAATCGTATTACATCTTACCATGAAACATAGAAATGAGATGCGATATCGCGTTTTAAGAAGCATCAGAAATCCATTGCTACGATACGTAGACATCTGCAAACGCTATTTCCTTAAAAGAAAGTGTCGCATTTACATTCATTTGAAGTGCAGACGGCGGATACATAACACTTCGCAAATCATATTATACCTTACCATGAAACATAGAAATGAGATGCGATATCGCGTTTTAAGAGTCATAAGAACTCTATTGCAACGATACGTAGACATCTGCAAACGCTATTTCCTTGCAAGGAAGTGTCGCATTTTCATCCATTTGAATCGTAGACGAGGAATGCATAACACTTCGCAATGAATATTATATCTTATCATGAAACATAGATATGAGATGCAATATCTCGTTTTAAGAAGCATCAGAAATCCAATGCTACGATACGTAGACATCTGCAAACGCTATTTCCTTGCAAGAAAGTGTCGCATTTACATTCATTTGAAGTGTAGACGAGGAATACATAACAATCCGCAAATCATACTATATCTTACCATGAAACATAGAAATGAGATGCGATATCGCGTTTTAAGAATCATAAGAACTCTATTGCAACGATACGTAGACATCTGCAAACGCTATTTCCTTGCAAAGAAGTGTCGCATTTACATTCATTTGAAGTGTAGACGAGGAATACATAACACTTCGCAATTCATATTATACCTTACCATGAAACATAGAAATGAAATGCGATATCGCCTTTTAAGAAGCATCAGAAATCCATTGCTACGATACGTAGACATCTGCAAACGCTATTTCCTTGCAAGAAGTGTCGCATTTACATTCATTTGAAGTGTAGACGAGGAATACATGACACTTCGCAAATCATATTATATCTTACCATGAAACATAGGTATGAGATGCAATATCTCGTTTTAAGAAGCATTTAAACTCTATTGCTTCGATACGTAGAAATCTGCAAACGCTATTTCCTTGCAAGAAAGTGTCGCATTTACATTCATTTGATGTGTAGACGAGGAATGCATAACACTTCGCAATGAATATTATATCTTACCATGAAACGTAAAAATGAGATGCAATATAGCGTTCTAAGAATCATAAGAACCCTATTGCTACGATACGTAGACATCTGCAAACGCTATTTCCTTGCAAGGAAGTGTCGCATTTACATTCATTTGAATCGTAGACGAGGAATGCATAACACTTCGCAAATCATATTATATCTTACCATGAAACGTAAAAATGAGATGCAATATAGCGTTCTAAGAATCATAAGGACTCTATTGCTACGACACGTAGACGAGTAAAGTGTAGACGACGGATACATAACACTTCGCAAATCATATTATACCTTACCATGAAACATAGAAATGAGATGCGATATCGCGTTTTAAGAATCATAAGGACTCTATTGCTACGATACGTAGACATCTGCAAACGCTATTTCCTTGCAAGGAAGTGTCGCATTTACATTCATTTGATGTGTAGACGTGGAATACATAACACTTCGCAAATCATATTATTTCTTACCATGAAAAATAGAAATGAGATGCGATATCGCGTTTTAAGAAGCATTAGAGCTCTATTGCTTCGATACGTAGACATCTGCAAACGCTATTTCCTAGCGAGGAAGTGTCGCATTCACATTCATTTGAAGTGCAGACGAGGAATACATAACACTACGCAAATCATATTATATCTTACCAAGAAACATAGAAATGTGATGCGATATCGCGTTTTAAGAATCATAAGAACTCTATTGCTACGAAACGTAGACATCTGCAAACGCTATTTCCTTGCAAGAAAGTGTCGCATTTACATTCATTTGAAGTGTAGACGACGGATACATAACACTTCGCAAATCATATTATACCTTACCATGAAACATAGAAATGAGATGCGATATCGCGTTTTAAGAATCATAAGAACTCTATTGCTACGACACGTAGACGAGTAAAGTGTAGACGAAGAATACATAACACTTCGCAAATCGTATTACATCTTACCATGAAACATAGAAATGAGATGCGATATCGCGTTTTAAGAAGCATTAGAACTCTATTGCTACGATCCGTAGACATCTGCAAACGCTATTTCCTTGCAAGGAAGCGTCGCATTTACATTCATTTGAATCGTAGACGAGGAATGCATAATACTTCGCAATGAATATTATATCTTATCATGAAACATAGATATGAGATGCAATATCTCGTTTTAAGAAGCATTTGAACTCTATTGCTTCGATAAGTAGACATCTGCAAACGCTATTTCCTTGCAAAGAAGTGTCGCATTTACATTCATTTGAATCGTAGACGAGGAATGCATAACACATCGCAATGAATATTATATCTTATCATGAAACAACGATATGAGATGCAATATCTCGTTTTAAGAAGCATTTGAACTCTATTGCTTCGATACGTAGACATCTGCAAACGCTATTTCCTTGCAAGGAGGTGTCGCATTTACATTCATTTGATGTGTAGACGAGGAATACATGACACTTCGCAAATCATATTATATCTTATCATGAAACATAGAAATGAGATGCGATATCGCGTTTTAAGAATCATAAGAACTCTATCGCTACGATACCTAGACATCTGCAGACACTATTTCCTAGCAACGAAGTGTCGCATTTACATTCATTTGAAGTGTAGACGAGGAATACATAACACTTCGCAAATCATATTATATCTTACCATGAAACATAGAAATGAGATGCGATATCGCGTTTTAAGAATTATAAGAACTCTATTGCTACGATACGTAGACATCTGCAAACGCTATTTCCTTGCAAGGAAGTGTCGCATTTACATTCATTTGAATCGTAGACGAGGAATGTATAACACTTCGCAATGAATAATATATCTTATCATGAAACATAGATATGAGATGCAATATGTCGATTTAAGAAGCATTTGAACTCTATTGCTACGATACCTAGACATCTGCAAAAACTATTTCCTTGCAAGGAAGTGTCGCATTTACACTCATTTGAATCGTATACGAGGAATGCATAACACTTCGCAATGAAAATTATATCTTATCATGAAACATAGATATGAGATACAATATCTCGTTTTAAGAAGCATTTGAACTCTATTGCTACGATACCTAGGCATCTGCAGACGCTATTTCCTCGCAAGGAAGTGTCGCATTTACATTCACTTGAAGTGTAGGCGAGGAATACATGACACTTCGCAAATCATATTATATCTTACCATGAAACATAGATATGAGATGCGATATCGCGTTTTAAGAAGCATTAGAAATCTATTGCTACGATACCTAGACATCTGCAGACGCTATTTCCTAGCAAGGAAGTGTCGCATTTACATTCATTTGAAGTGTAGACGAGGAATACATGACACGTCGCAAATCATATTATATCTTACCATGAAACATAGATATGAGATGCGATATCGCGTTTTAAGAAGCATTAGAAATCTATTGCTACGATACCTAGACATCTGCAGACGCTATTTCCTAGCAAGGAAGTGTCGCATTTACATTCATTTGAAGTGTAGACAAGGAATACATGACACGTCGCAAATCATATTATATCTTACCATGAAACATAGAAATGAGATGCGATATCGCGTTTTAAGAATCATAAGAACACTATTGCTACGATACGTAGACATCTGCAAACGCTATTTCCTTGCAAGGAAGTGTCGCATTTACATTCATTTGAATCGTAGACGGGGAATGCATAACACTTCGCAATGAATATTATATCTTATCATGAAACATAGATATGAGATGCAATTTCTCGTTTTAAGAAGCATTTGAACTCAATTGCTTCGATACGTAGACATCTGCAAACGCTATTTCCTTGCAAGGAAGTGTCACATTTACATTCATTTGAATCGTAGACGAGGAATACATAACACTACGCAAATCATATTATATCTTACCAAGAAACATAGAAATGTGATGCGATATCGTGTTTTAAGAATCATAAGAACTCTATTGCTACGAAACGTAGACATCTGCAAACGCTATTTCCTTGCAAGAAAGTGTCGCATTTACATTCATTTGAAGTGTAGACGACGGATACATAACACTTCGCAAATCATATTATACCTTACCATGAAACATAGAAATGAGATGCGATATCGCGTTTTAAGAATCATAAGAACTCTATTGCTACGACACGTAGACGAGTAAAGTGTAGACGAGGAATACATAACACTTCGCAAATCGTATTACATCTTACCATGAAACATAGAAATGAGATGCGATATCGCGTTTTAAGAAGCATTAGATCTCTATTGCTACGATCCGTAGACATCTGCAAACGTTATTTCCTTGCAAGGAAGCGTCGCATTTACATTCATTTGAATCGTAGACGAGGAATGCATAACACTTCGCAATGAATATTATATCTTATCATGAACCATAGATATGAGATGCAATATCTCGTTTTAAGAAGCATTTGAACTCTATTGCTTCGATAAGTAGACATCTGCAAACGCTATTTCCTTGCAAAGAAGTGTCGCATTTACATTCATTTGAATCGTAGACGAGGAATGCATAACACTTCGCAATGAATATTATATCTTATCATGAAACAACGATATGAGATGCAATATCTCGTTTTAAGAAGCATTTGAACTCTATTGCTTCGATACGTAGACATCTGCAAACGCTATTTCCTTGCTAGGAAGTGTCGCATTTACATTCATTTGAAGTGTAAACGAGGAATACATAACACTCCGCAAATCATATTATATCTTACCATGAAACATAGAAATGACAAGCGATATCGCGTTTTAAGAAGCATCAGAAATCCATTGCTACGATACGTAGACATCTGCAAACGCTATTTCCTTGCAAGAAACTGTCGCATTTACATTCATTTGAAGTGTAGACGACGGATACATAACACTTCGCAAATCATATTATACCTTACCATGAAACATAGAAATGAGATGCGATAACGCGTTTTAAGAATCATAAGAACTCTATTGCTACGATCCGTAGACATCTGCAAACGCTATTTCCTTGCAAGGAAGCGTAGCATTTACATTCATTTGAATCGTAGACGAGGAATGCAGTACACTTCGCAATGAATATTATGTCTTATCATGAAACATAGATATGAGATGCAATATCCCGTTTTAAAATCATATGAACTCTATTGCTACGATACGTAGACATCTGCAATCGCTATTTCCTTGCAAGGAAGTGTCGCATTTACATTCATTTGAATCGTAGACGAGGAATGCATAACACTTCGCAAATCATATTATATCTTACCATGAATCATAGAAACGAGATGCGATATCGCGTTTTAAGAAGCATTAGAAATCTATTGCTACGATACGTAGACATCTGCAAACGCTATTTCCTTGCAAGGAAGTGTCGCATTTACATTCATTTGAAGTGTAGACGAGGAATACATGACACTTCGCAAATCATATTATATCTTTCCATGAAACATAGAAATGAGATGCTATATCGCGTTTTAAGAAGCATTAGAACTCTATCGCTACGATACCTAGACATCTCCAGACACTATTTCCTAGCAAGGAAGTGTCGCATTTACATTCATTTGAAGTGTAGACGAGGAATACATAACACTTCGCAAATCATATTATATCTTACCATGAAACATAGAAATGAGATGCGATATCAAGTTTTAAGAATCATAAGAAATCTATTGCTACGATACGTAGACATCTGCAAACGCTGTTTCCTTGCAAGGAAGTGTCGCATTCACATTCAATTGAAGTGTAGACGAGGAATACATAACACTTCGCAAATCATATTATATCCTACCATGAAACATAGAAACGAGATGCGATATCGCGTTTTAAGAAGCATTAGAACTCTATCGCTACGATACTTAGATATCCGCAGACACGATTTCCTAGCAAGGAAGTGTCGCATTTACATTCATTTGAAGTGTAGACGAGGAGTACATAACACTTCGCAAATCATATTATATCTTACCATGAAACATAGAAATGAGATGCGATATCGCGTTTTAAGAATCATAAGAACACTATTGCTACGATACGTAGACATCTGCAAACGCTATTTCCTTGCAAGGAAGTGTCGCATTTACATTCATTTGAATCGTAGACGGGGAATGCATAACACTACGCAATGTATATTATATCTTATCATGAAACATAGATATGAGATGCAATATCTCGTTTTAAGAAGCATTTGAACTCAATTGCTTCGATACGTAAACATCTGCAAACGCTATTTCCTTGTAAGGAAGTGTCGCATTTACATTCATTTGAAGTGTAGACGAGGAATACATGACACTTCGCAAATCATATTATATCTTTCCATGAAACATAGAAATGAGATGCGATATCAAGTTTTAAGAATCATAAGAACTCTATTGCTACGATACGTAGACATCTGCAAACGCAATTTCCTTGCAAGGAAGTGTCGCATTTACATTCATTTGAATCGTAGACGAGGAATGCAGTACACTCCGCAATGAATATTATGTCTTATCATGAAACATAGATATGAGATGCAATATCCCGTTTTAAAATCATATGAACTCTATTGCTACGATACGTAGACATCTGCAATCGCTATTTCCTTGCAAGGAAGTGTCGCACTTACATTCATTTGAATCGTAGTCGAGGAATGCATAACACTTCGCAAATCATATTATATCTTACCATGAAACATAGAAACGAGATGCGATATCGCGTTTTAAGAAGCATTAGAAATCTATTGCTACGATACGTAGACATCTGCAAACGCTATTTCCTTGCAAGGAAGTGTCGCATTTACATTCATTTGAAGTGTAGACGAGGAGTACATAACACTTCGCAAATCATATTATATCTTACCATGAAACATAGAAATGAGATGCGATATCGCGTTTTAAGAAGCATTAGAACTCTTTCGCTACGATACCTAGACATCTCCAGACACTATTTCCTAGCAAGGAAGTGTCGCATTTACATTCATTTGAAGTGTAGACGAGGAATACATAACACTTCGCAAATCATATTATATCCTACCATAAAACATAGAAGTGAGATGCGATATCGCGTTTGAAGAATCATAAGAACTCTGTTGCTACGATACGTAGACATCTGCAAACGCTATTTCCTAGCGAGGAAGTGTCGCATTTACATTCATTTGAAGTGTAGACGAGGAATACATAACACTTCGCAAATCATATTATATCTTACCATGTAACATAGAAATGAGATGCGATATCGCCTTTTAAGTATCATAAGAACTCTACTGCTACGATACGTAAACAACTGCAAACACTATTTCCCTGCAAGGAAGTGTCGCATTTACATTCATTTGAATCGTATACGAGGAATGCATAACACTTCGCAATGAATATTATATCTTATCATGAAACATATATATGAGATGCAATATCTCGTTTTAAGAAGCATTTGAACTCTATTGCTACGATACCTAGACATCTGCAGACGCTGTTTCCTAGCAAGGAAGTGTCGCATTTACATTCACTTGAAGTGTAGACGTGGAATACATGACACTCGCAAATCATATTATATCTTACCATGAAACATAGAAATGAGATGCGATATCGCGTTTTAAGAAGCATTAGAAATCTATTGCTACGATACCTAGACATCTGCAGACGCTATTTCCTAGCAAGGAAGTGTCACACTTACATTCATTTGAAGTGCAGAAGAGGAATACATGACACTTCGCAAATCATATTATATCTTACCATGAAAGATAGAAATGAGACGCGATATCGCGTTTTAAGAAGCATTAGAAAGCTGATGCTACGATACGTAGACATCTCCAAACGCTATTTCCTAGCGAGGAAGTATCGCATTCACATTCATTTGAAGTGTAGACGAGGAATACATAGCACTTCGCAAATCATGTTATATCTTACCATGAAACATAGAAATGAGATGCGATATCGCGTTTTAAGAATCATATGAACTCTATTGCTACGATACGTAGACATCTGCAAACGCTATTTCCTAGCGAGGAAGTGTCGCATTTTCATTCATTTTAATCGTAGACGAGGAATGCATAACACTTCGCAATGAATATTATATCTTATCATGAAACATAGATATGAGATGCAATATCTCGTTTTAAGAAGCATTTGAACTCTATTGCTTCGATACGTAGACATCTGCAAACGCTATTTCCTTGCAAGGAAGTGTCGCATTTACATTCATTTGAAGTGTAGACGAGGAATACACAACAGTTCGCAAATCATATAATATCTTACCATGAAACATAGAAATGAGATGCGATATCGCGTTTTAAGAAGCATTAGAACTCTATTGCTACGATACGTAGACATCTGCAAACGCTATTTCCTTGCAAGGAAGTGTCGCATTTTCATTCATTTGAATCGTAGACGAGGAATGCATAACACTTCGCAATGAATATTATATCTTATCATGAAACATAGATATGAGATGCAATATCTCGTTTTAAGAAGCACTTGAACTTTATTGCTTCGATACGTAGACATCTGGAAACGCTATTTCCTTGCAAGGAAGTGTCGCATTTACATTCATTTGAAGTGTAGACGAGGAATACATAACAGTTCGCAAATCATATTATATCTTACCATGAAACATGGAAATGAGATGCGATATCGCGTTTTAAGAATCATAAGAACTCTATTGCTTCGATACGTAGACATCTGCAAACGCTCTTTCCTAGCGAGGAAGTGTCGCATTCACATTCATTTGAAGTGTAGACGAGGAATACATAACACTTCGCAAATCATATTATATCTTACCATGAAACATAGAAATGAGATGCGATATCGCGTTTTAAGAAGCATTAGAACTCTATTGCTGCGATACGTAGACATCTGCAAACGCTATTTCCTTGCAAGGAAGTGTCGCATTTTCATTCATCTTAATCGTAGACGAGGAATGCATAACACTTCGCAATGAATATTATATCTTATCATGAAACATAGATATGAGATGCAATATCTCGTTTTAAGAAGCATTTGAACTCTATTGCTTCGATACGTAGACATCTGCAAACGCTATTTCCTTGCAAGGAAGTGTCGCATTTACATTCATTTGAAGTGTAGACGAGGAATACACAACAGTTCGCAAATCATATAATATCTTACCATGAAACATAGAAATGAGATGCGATATCGCGTTTTAAGAATCATAAGAACTCTATTGCTACGATACGTAGACATCTGCAAACGCTATTTCCTTGCAAGGAAGTGTCGCATTTACATTCATTTGAATCGTAGACAAGGAATGCATAACACTTCGCAATGAATATTATATCTTATCACGAAACATAGAAATGAGATGCGATATCGCGTTTTACGAAGCATTAGAACTCTATTGCTACGATACCTAGACATCTACAGACGCTATCTCCTAGCAAGGAAGTGCCGCATTTACATTCATTTGAAGTGTAAACGAGGAATACATAACACTTCGCAAATCATATTATATCTTACCATGAAACATAGAAATGAAATACGATATCGCGTTTTAAGAAGCATTAGAACTCTATTGCTACGATACCTAGACATCTGCAGACGCTATTTGCTAGCAAGGAAGTGTCGCATTTACATTCATTTGAAGTGTAGACGAGGAATACATGTCACTTCGCAAATCATATTATATCTTACCATGATACATAGAAATATGGATGCGATCTCGCGTTTTAAGAAGCATTAGAAATCTATTGCTACGATACGTAGACATCTGCAAACGCTATTTCCTAGCGAGAAAGTGTCGCATTCACATTCATTTGAAGTGTAGACTAGGAATACATAACACTTCGCAAATCATATTATATCTTACCATGAAACGTAGAAATGAGATGCGATATCGCGTTCTAAGAAGCATTAGATCACTACTGCTACGATAGGTAGACATTTGCAAACGCTATTTCCTTGCAAAGAAGTGTCGCATTTACATTCATTTGAAGTGTAGACGAGGAATACAAGTGAATTCATTGCATAACACTTCGCAATGAATATTATATCTTATCATGAAACAACGATATGAGATGCAATATCTCGTTTTAAGAAGCATTTGAACTCTATTGCTTCGATAAGTAGACATCTGCAAACGCTATTTCCTTGCAAGGAAGTGTCGCATTTACATTCATTTGAAGTGTAGACGAGGAATACATAACACTTCGCAAATCATATTATATCTTACCATGAAACATTGAAATGACAAGCGATATCGCGTTTTAAGAAGCATCAGAAATCCATTGCTACGATACGTAGACATCTGCAAACGCTATTTCCTTGCAAGAAAGTGTCGCATTTACATTCATTTGAAGTATAGACGACGGATACATAACACTTCGCAAATAATATTATACCTTACCATGAAACATAGAAATGAGATGCGATATCGCGTTTTAAGAATCATAAGAACTCTATTGCTACGATACGTAGACATCTACAAACGCTATTTCCTAGCAAGGAAGTGTCGCATTTACTTTCATTTGAAGTGTAGACGAGGAATGCATAACACTTCGCAATGAATATTATATCTTATCATGAAACATAGATATGAGATGCAATATCTCGTTTTAAGAAGCATTTGAACTCTATTGCTTCGATACGTAGACATCTGCAAACGCTATTTCCTAGCGAGGAAGTGTCGCATTCACATTCATTTGAAGTGCAGACGAGGAATACATAACACTTCGCAAATCGTATTATATCTTACCATGTAACATAGAAATGAGGTGCGTTATCGCGTTTTAAGAAGCATTAGAACTCTATTGCTACGATCCGTAGACATCTGCAAACGCTATTTCCTTGCAAGGAAGTGTCGCATTTACATTCATTTGAAGTGTAGACGACGGATACATAACACTTCGCAAATCATATTATATATTACCATGAAACATAGAAATGAGATGCGACATCGCGTTCTAAGAAGTATTAGAACACTACTGCTACGATAGGTAGACATTTGCAAACGCTATTTCCTTGCAAGGAAGTGTCGCATTTACATTCATTTGAAGTGTAGACGAGGAGTACATAACACTCCGCAAATCGTATTATATCTTACCATGAAACACAGAAATGAGATGCGATATCGCGTTTTAAGAAGCATTAGAACTCTATTGCTACGATACGTAGACATCTGCAAACGCTATTTCCTTGCGAGGAAGTGCCGCATTTACATTCATTTGAATCGTTGACGAGGAATACATGACAGCTCGCAAATCATATTATATCTTACCATGAAACGTAAAAATGAGATGCAATATAGCGTTCTAGGAATCATAAGAACTCTATTGCTACGATACGTAGACATCTGCAAACGCTATTTCCTTGCAAGGAAGTGTCGCATTTACATTCATTTGAATCGTAGACGAGGAATGCATAACACTTCGCAAATCATATTATATCTTACCATGAAACGTAAAAATGAGATGCAATATAGCGTTCTAAGAATCATAAGAACTCTATTGCTACGACACGTAGACGAGTAAAGTGTAGACGAGGAATACACAACACTTCGCAAATCATATTATATCTTGCCATGAAACATAGAAATGAGATGCGATATCGCGTTTTAAGAATCATAAGAACTCTATTGCTGCGATACGTAGACATCTGCAAGCGCTATTTCCTTGCAAGGAAGTGTCGCATTTACATTCAGTTGATGTGTAGACGAGGAATACATAACACTTCGCAAATCATATTATATCTTACCATGAAACATAGAAATGAGATGCGATATCGCGTTTTAAGGAGCATTAGAACTCTATTGCTACGATATGTAGACATCTGCAAACGCTACTTCCTTGCAAGGAAGTGTCGCATTTACATTCATTTGAAGTGTAGACGAGGAATACATAACAGTTCGCAAATCATATTATATCTTACCATGAAACATGGAAATGAGATGCGATATCGCGTTTTAAGAATCATAAGAACTCTATTGCTTCGATACGTAGACATCTGCAAACGCTATTTCCTTGCAAGAAAGTGTCGCATTTACATTCATTTGAAGTGTAGACGAGGAATACATAACAGTTCGCAAATCATATTATATCTTACCATGAAACATAGAAATGAGATGCGATATCGCGTTTTAAGAAGCATTAGAACTCTACTGCTACGATACGCAGACATCTGCAAACGCTCTTTCCTAGCGAGGAAGTGTCGCATTCACATTCATTTGAAGTGTAGACGAGGAATACATAACACTTCGCAAATCATATTATATCTTACCATGGAACATAGAAATGAGATGCGATATCGCGTTTTAAGAAGCATTAGAACTCTATTGCTGCGATACGTAGACATCTGCAAACGCTATTTCCATGCAGGGAAGTGTCGCATTTTCATTCATCTTAATCGTAGACGAGGAATGCATAACACTTCGCAATGAATATTATATCTTATCATGAAACATAGATATGAGATGCAATATCTCGTTTTAAGAAGCATTTGAACTCTATTGCTTCGATACGTAGACATCTGCAAACGCTATTTCCTTGCAAGGAAGTGTCGCATTTACATTCATTTGAAGTGTAGACGAGGAATACACAACAGTTCGCAAATCATATAATATCTTACCATGAAACATAGAAATGAGATGCGATATCGCGTTTTAAGAATCATAAGAACTCTATTGCTACGATACGTAGACATCTGCAAACGCTATTTCCTTGCAAGGAAGTGTCGCATTTACATTCATTTGAATCGTAGACGAGGAATGCATAACACTTCGCAAATCATATTATATCTTACCATGAAACGTAAAAATGAGATGCAATATAGCGTTCTAAGAATCATAAGAACTCTATTGCTACGACACGTAGACGAGTAAAGTGTAGACGAGGAATACACAACACTTCGCAAATCATATTATATCTTGCCATGAAACATAGAAATGAGATGCGATATCGCGTTTTAAGAATCATAAGAACTCTATTGCTGCGATACGTAGACATCTGCAAGCGCTATTTCCTTGCAAGGAAGTGTCGCATTTACATTCAGTTGATGTGTAGACGAGGAATACATAACACTTCGCAAATCATATTATATCTTACCATGAAACATGGAAATGAGATGCGATATCGCGTTTTAAGAATCATAAGAACTCTATTGCTACGATATGTAGACATCTGCAAACGCTACTTCCTTGCAAGGAAGTGTCGCATTTACATTCATTTGAAGTGTAGACGAGGAATACATAACAGTTCGCAAATCATATTATATCTTACCATGAAACATAGAAATGAGATGCGATATCGCGTTTTAAGAAGCATTAGAACTCTACTGCTACGATACGCAGACATCTGCAAACGCTCTTTCCTAGCGAGGAAGTGTCGCATTCACATTCATTTGAAGTGTAGACGAGGAATACATAACACTTCGCAAATCATATTATATCTTACCATGGAACATAGAAATGAGATGCGATATCGCGTTTTAAGAAGCATTAGAACTCTATTGCTGCGATACGTAGACATCTGCAAACGCTATTTCCATGCAGGGAAGTGTCGCATTTTCATTCATCTTAATCGTAGACGAGGAATGCATAACACTTCGCAATGAATATTATATCTTATCATGAAACATAGATATGAGATGCAATATCTCGTTTTAAGAAGCATTTGAACTCTATTGCTTCGATACGTAGACATCTGCAAACGCTATTTCCTTGCAAGGAAGTGTCGCATTTACATTCATTTGAAGTGTAGACGAGGAATACACAACAGTTCGCAAATCATATAATATCTTACCATGAAACATAGAAATGAGATGCGATATCGCGTTTTAAGAATCATAAGAACTCTATTGCTACGATACGTAGACATCTGCAAACGCTATTTCCTTGCAAGGAAGTGTCGCATTTACATTCATTTGAATCGTAGACGAGGAATGCATAACACTTCGCAATGAATATTATATCTTATCACGAAACATAGAAATGAGATGCGATATCGCGTTTTACGAAGCATTAGAACTCTATTGCTACGATACCTAGACATCTACAGACGCTATCTCCTAGCAAGGAAGTGCCGCATTTACATTCATTTGAAGTGTAAACGAGGAATACATAACACTTCGCAAATCATATTATATCTTACCATGAAACATAGAAATGAAATACGATATCGCGTTTTAAGAAGCATTAGAACTCTATTGCTACGATACCTAGACATCTGCAGACGCTATTTGCTAGCAAGGAAGTGTCGCATTTACATTCATTTGAAGTGTAGACGAGGAATACATGTCACTTCGCAAATCATATTATATCTTACCATGATACATAGAAATATGGATGCGATCTCGCGTTTTAAGAAGCATTAGAAATCTATTGCTACGATACGTAGACATCTGCAAACGCTATTTCCTAGCGAGAAAGTGTCGCATTCACATTCATTTGAAGTGTAGACTAGGAATACATAACACTTCGCAAATCATATTATATCTTACCATGAAACATAGAAATGAGATGCGATATCGCGTTCTAAGAAGCATTAGATCACTACTGCTACGATAGGTAGACATTTGCAAACGCTATTTCCTTGCAAAGAAGTGTCGCATTTACATTCATTTGAAGTGTAGACGAGGAATACAAGTGAATTCATTGCATAACACTTCGCAATGAATATTATATCTTATCATGAAACAACGATATGAGATGCAATATCTCGTTTTAAGAAGCATTTGAACTCTATTGCTTCGATACGTAGACATCTGCAAACGCTATTTCCTTGCTAGGAAGTGTCGCATTTACATTCATTTGAAGTGTAAACGAGGAATACATAACACTCCGCAAATCATATTATATCTTACCATGAAACATAGAAATGACAAGCGATATCGCGTTTTAAGAAGCATCAGAAATCCATTGCTACGATACGTTGACATCTGCAAACGCTATTTCCTTGCAAGAAAGTGTCGCATTTACATTCATTTGAAGTGTAGACGACGGATACATAACACTTCGCAAATCATATTATACCTTACCATGAAACATAGAAATGAGATGCGATAACGCGTTTTAAGAATCATAAGAACTCTATTGCTACGACACGTAGACGAGTAAAGTGTAGACGAGGAATACATAACACTTCGCAAATAATATTATACCTTACCATGAAACATAGAAATGAGATGCGATATCGCGTTTTAAGAATCATAAGAACTCTATTGCTTCGATACGTAGACATCTGCAAACGCTATTTCCTAGCGAGGAAGTGTCGCATTCACATTCATTTGAAGTGCAGACGAGGAATGCATAACACTTCGCAAATCGTATTATATCTTACCATGATACATAGAAATGAGGTGCGTTATCGCGTTTTAAGAAGCTTTAGAACTCTATTGCTACGATCCGTAGACATCTGCAAACGCTATTTCCTTGCAAGGAAGTGTCGCATTTACATTCATTTGAATCGTAGACGAGGAATGCACAACACTTCGCAATGAATATTATATCTTATCGTGAAACATAGATATGAGATGCAATATCTCGTCTTAAGAAGCATTTGAACTCTATTGCTTCGATACGTAGACATCTGCAAACGCTATTTCCTTGCTAGGAAGTGTCGCATTTACATTCCTTTGAAGTGTAAACGAGGAATACATAACACTCCGCAAATCATATTATATCTTACCATGAAACATAGAAATGACAAGCGATATCGCGTTTTAAGAAGCATCAGAAATCCATTGCTACGATACGTAGACATCTGCAAACGCTATTTCCTTGCAAGAAAGTGTCGCATTTACATTCATTTGAAGTGTAGACGACGGATACATAACACTTCGCAAATCATATTATATATTACCATGAAACATAGAAATGAGATGCGATATCGCGTTTTAAGAAGCATTAGAACTTTATCGCTACGATACCTAGACATCTGCAGACGCTATTTCCTAGCAAGGAAGTGTCGCATTTACATTCATTTGAAGTGTAGACGAGGAATACATGACACTTCGCAAATCATATAATATCTTACCATGAAACATAGAAATGAGATGCGATATCGCGTTTTAAGAATCAAAAGATCTCTATTGCTACGATACGTAGACATCTGCAAACGCTATTTCCTTGCAAGGAAGTGTTGCATTTACATTCATTTGAAGTGTAGACGAGGAATACATAACACTTCGCAAATCATATTATATCTTACCATGAAGCATAGAAATGAGATGCGATATCGCGTATTAAGAAGCATTGGAACTCTATTGCTACGATACGTAGACATCTGCAAACGCTATTTCCTTGCAAGGAAGTGTCGCACTTACATTCATTTGAATCGTAGACGAGGAATGCATAACACTTAGCAATGAATATTATATCTTATCATGAAATATAGATATGAGATGCAATATCTCGTTTTAAGAAGCATTTGAACTCTATTGCTTCGATACGTAGACATCTGCAAACGCTATTTCCATGCAAGAAAGTGTCGCATTTACATTCATTTGATGTGTAGACGAGGAATACATAACACTTCGCAAATCATATTATATCTTACCATGAAACATAGAAATGAAATGCGATATCGCGTTTTAAGAAGCATTAGAACTCTACTGCTACGATACGCAGACATCTGCTAACGCTATTTCCTAGCGAGGAAGTGTCGCATTCACATTCATTTGTAGTGTAGACGAGGAATACATAACACTTCGCAAATCATATTATATCTTACCATGAAACATAGAAATGAGATGCGATATCGCGTTTTAAGAAGCATTAGAACTCTATTGCTACGATACGTAGACATCTGAAAACGCTATTTCCTTGCAAGGAAGTGTAGCATTTTCATTCATTTGAATCGTAGACGAGGAATGCATAACACTTCGCAATGAATATTATATCTTATCATGAAATATAGATATGAGATGCAATATCTCGTTTTAAGAAGCATTAGAACTCTATTGCTACGATACGTAGACATCTGCAAACGCTATTTCCTTGCAAGGAAGTGTCGCATTTAAATTTATTTGATGTGTAGACGAGGAATACATAACACTTCGCAAATCATATTATATCTTACCATGAAACATAGAAATGAGATGCGATATCGCGTTTTAAGAAGCATTAGAACTCTATTACTACGATACGTAGACATCTGCAAACGCTATTTCCTTGCAAGGAAGTGCCGCATTTACATTCATTCGAAGTGTAGACGAGGAATACATAACACTTCGCAATTCATATTATACCTTACCATGAAACATAGAAATGAAATGCGATATCGCCTTTTAAGAAGCACCAGAAATCCATTGCTACGATACGTAGACATCTGCAAACGCTATTTCCTTGCAAGGAAGTGTCGCATTTACATTCATTTGAACCGTAGACGAGGAATGCATAACACTTCGCAAATCATATTATATCTTACCATGAAACGTAAAAATGAGATGCAATATAGCGTTCTAAGAATCATAAGAACTCTATTGCTACGACACGTAGACGAGGAATACATAACACTTCGCAAATCGTATTACATCTTACCATGAAACATAGAAATGAGATGCGATATCGCGTTTTAAGAAGCATCAGAAATCCATTGCTACGATACGTAGACATCTGCAAACGCTATTTCCTTAAAAGAAAGTGTCGCATTTACATTCATTTGAAGTGCAGACGGCGGATACATAACACTTCGCAAATCATATTATACCTTACCATGAAACATAGAAATGAGATGCGATATCGCGTTTTAAGAGTCATAAGAACTCTATTGCAACGATACGTAGACATCTGCAAACGCTATTTCCTTGCAAGGAAGTGTCGCATTTTCATTCATTTGAATCGTAGACGAGGAATGCATAACACTTCGCAATGAATATTATATCTTATCATGAAACATAGATATGAGATGCAATATCTCGTTTTAAGAAGCATTTGAACTCTGTTGCTTCGATACGTAGACATCTGCAAACGCTATTTCCTTGCAAGAAAGTGTCGCATTTACATTCATTTGATGTGTAGACGAGGAATACATAACACTTCGCAAATCATATTATATCTTACCATGAAACATAGAATTGTGATGCGATATCGCGTTTTAAGAAGCATTAGAACTCTACTGCTACGATACGCAGACATCTGCAAACGCTATTTCCTAGCGAGGAAGTGTCGCATTCACATTCATTTGAAGTGTAGACGAGGAATACATAACACTTCGCAAATCATATTATATCTTACCATGAAACATAGAAATGAGATGCGATATCGCGTTTTAAGAAGCATTAGAACTCTATTGCTACGATACGTAGACATCTGCAAACGCTATTTCCTTGCAAGGAAGTGTCGCATTTTCATTCATTTGAATCGTAGACGAGGAATGCATAACACTTCGCAATGAATATTATATCTTATCATGAAACATAGATATGAGATTCAACATCTCGTTTTAAGAAGCATCAGAAATCCAATGCTACGATACGTAGACATCTGCAAACGCTATTTCCTTGCAAGAAAGTGTCGCATTTACATTCATTTGAAGTGTAGGCGAGGAATACATGACACTTCGCAAATCATATTATATCTTATCATGAAACATAGAAATGAGATGCGATATCGCGTTTTAAGAAGCATTAGAACACTATTGCTACGATAGGTAGACATTTGCAAACGCTATTTCCTTGCAAGGAAGTGTCGCATTTGCATTCATTTGAAGTGTAGACGAGGAATACATAACACTTCGCAAATCATATTATATTTTACCATGAAACATAGAAATGGGATGCGATATCGCGTTTTAAGAAGCATTAGAACTCTATTGCTACGATACCTAGACATCTGCAGACGCTATTTCCTAGCAAGGAAGTGTCGCATTTACATTCATTTGAAGTGTAGACGAGGAATACATAACACTTCGCAAGTCATATTATATCTTACCATGAAACATAGAAATGAGATGCGATATCGCGTTTTAAGAAGCATTAGAACTCTATTGCTACGTTACGTAGACATCTGCAAACGCTATTTCCTTGCAAGGAAGTGTCGCATTTACATTCATTTGATGTGTAGACGAGGAATACATAACACTTCGCAAATCATATTATATCTTACCATGAAACATAGAAATGAGATGCGATATCGCGTTTTAAGAAGCATTAGAACTCTATTGCTACGATACCTAGACATCTGCAGACGCTATTTCCTAGCAAGGAAGTGTCGCATTTACATTCATTTGAAGTGTAGACGAGGAATACATGACACTTCGCAAATCATATAATATCTTACCATGAAACATAGAAATGAGATGCGATATCGCGTTTTAAGAATCAAAAGATCTCTATTGCTACGATACGTAGACATCTGCAAACGCTATTTCCTTGCAAGAAAGTGTCGCATTTACATCCATTTGAAGTGTAGACGAGGAATACATAACACTTCGCAAATCATATTATATCTTACCATGAAACATAGAAATCAGATGCGATATCGCGTTTTAAGAAGCATTAGAACTCTATTGCTACGATACGTAGACATCTGCAAACGCTATTTCCTTGCAAGGAAGTGTCGCATTTTCATTCATTTGAATCGTAGACGAGGAATGCATAACACTTCGCAATGAATATTATATCTTATCATGAAACATAGATATGAGATGCAATATCTCGTTTTAAGAAGCATTTGAACTCTATTGCTACGATACGTAGACATCTGCAAACGCTATTTCCTTGCAAAGAAGTGTCGCATTTACATTCATTTGAAGTGTAGACGAGGAATACATAACACTTCGCAAATCATATTATATCTTACCATGAAACATAGAAATGAGATGCGATATCGCGTTTTAAGAATCATAAGAACTCTATTGCTACGATACGTAGACATCTGCAAACGCTATTTCCTTGCAAGGAAGTGTCGCATTTACATTCATTTGAAGTGTAGACGTGGAATACATAACACTCCGCAAATGATATTATATCTTACCATGAAACATAGAAATGAGATGCGATATCGCCTTTTAAGAAGCATTAGAAATCCATTGCTACGATACGTAGACATCTGCAAACGCTATTTCCTTGCAAGGAAGTGTCGCATTTGCATTCATTTGAAGTGTAGACGAGGAATACATAACACTTCGCAAATCATATTATATTTTACCATGAAACATAGAAATGGGATGCGATATCGCGTTTTAAGAAGCATTAGAACTCTATTGCTACGATACCTAGACATCTGCAGACGCTATTTCCTAGCAAGGAAGTGTCGCATTTACATTCATTTGAAGTGTAGACGAGGAATACATAACACTTCGCAAGTCATATTATATCTTACCATGAAACATAGAAATGAGATGCGATATCGCGTTTTAAGAAGCATTAGAACTCTATTGCTACGATACGTAGACATCTGCAAACGCTATTTCCTTGCAAGGAAGTGTCGCATTTACATTCATTTGATGTGTAGACGAGGAATACATAACACTTCGCAAATCATATTATATCTTACCATGAAACATAGAAATGAGATGCGATATCGCGTTTTAAGAAGCATTAGAACTCTATTGCTACGATACGTAGACATCTGCAAACGCTATTTCCTTGCAAGGAAGTGTGGCATTTACATTCATTTGAAGTGTAGACGAGGTATACATGACACTTCGCAAATCATATTATATCTTATCATGAAACATAGAAATGAGATGCGATATCGCGTTTTAAGAAGCATTAGAACACTATTGCTACGATAGGTAGACATTTGAAAACGCTATTTCCTTGCAAGGAAGTGTCGCATTTATATTCAGTTGATGTGTAGACGAGGAATACATAACACTTCGCAAATCATATTATATCTTACCATGAAACATAGAAATGAGATGCGATATCGCGTTTTAAGAAGCATTAGAACACTATTGCTGCGATAGGTAGACATGTGCAAACGCTATTTCCTTGCAAGGAAGTGTCGCATTTACATTCATTTGAAGTGTAGACGAGGAATACATAACACTTCGCAAATCATATTATATCTTACCATGAAACATAGAAATGAGATGCGATATCGTGTTTTAAGAAGCATTAGAACTCTATTGCTACGATACCTAGACATCTGCAGACGCTATTTCCTAGCAAGGAAGTGTCGCATTTACATTCATTTGAAGTGTAGACGAGGAATACATGACACTTCGCAAATCATATAATATCTTACCATGAAACATAGAAATGAGATGCGATATCGCGTTTTAAGAATCAAAAGATCTCTATTGCTACGATACGTAGACATCTGCAAACGCTATTTCCTTGCAAGAAAGTGTCGCATTTACATCCATTTGAAGTGTAGACGAGGAATACATAACACTTCGCAAATCATATTATATCTTACCATGAAACATAGAAATCAGATGCGATATCGCGTTTTAAGAAGCATTAGAACTCTATTGCTACGATACGTAGACATCTGCAAACGCTATTTCCTTGCAAGGAAGTGTCGCATTTTCATTCATTTGAATCGTAGACGAGGAATGCATAACACTTCGCAATGAATATTATATCTTATCATGAAACACAGATATGAGATGCAATATCTCGTTTTAAGAAGCATTTGAACTCTATTGCTACGATACGTAGACATCTGCAAACGCTATTTCCTTGCAAAGAAGTGTCGCATTTACATTCATTTGAAGTGTAGACGAGGAATACATAACACTTCGCAAATCATATTATATCTTACCATGAAACATAGAAATGAGATGCGATATCGCGTTTTAAGAATCATAAGAACTCTATTGCTACGATACGTAGACATCTGCAAACGCTATTTCCTTGCAAGGAAGTGTCGCATTTACATTCATTTGAAGTGTAGACGTGGAATACATAACACTCCGCAAATGATATTATATCTTACCATGAAACATAGAAATGAGATGCGATATCGCCTTTTAAGAAGCATTAGAAATCCATTGCTACGATACGTAGACATCTGCAAACGCTATTTCCTTGCAAGGAAGTGTCGCATTTACATTCATTTGAAGTGTAGACGAGGAATACATGACACTTCGCAAATCATATTATATCTTACCATGAAACATAGAAATGAGATGCGATATCGCGTTTTTAGAAGCATTAGTACCCTATTGCTACGATACGTAGACATCTGCAAACGCTATTTCCTTGCAAGGAAGTGTCGCATTTACATTCATTTGAAGTGTAGACGAGGAATACATGACTCTTCGCAAATCATATTATATCTTATCATGAAACATAGAAATGAGATGGGATATCGCGTTTTAAGAAGCATTAGAACACTATTGCTACGATAGGTAGACATTTGCAAACGCTATTTCCTTGCAAGGAAGTGTCGCATTTACATTCAGTTGATGTGTAGACGAGGAATACATAACACTTCGCAAATCATATTATATCTTATCATGAAACATAGAAATGAGATGGGATATCGCGTTTTAAGAAGCATTAGAACACTATTGCTACGATAGGTAGACATTTGCAAACGCTATTTCCTTGCAAGGAAGTGTCGCATTTACATTCAGTTGATGTGTAGACGAGGAATACATAACACTTCGCAAATCATATTATATCTTACCATGAAACATAGAAATGAGATGCGATATCGCGTTTTAAGAAGCATTAGAACTCTATTGCTACGATACGTAGACATCTGCAAACGCTATTTCCTTGCAAGGAAGTGTCGCATTTACATTCATTTGAAGTGTAGACGAGGAATACATGACACTTCGCAAATCATATTATATCTTACCATGAAACATAGAAATGAGATGCGATATCGCGTTTTAAGAAGCATCAGAACACTATTGCTACGATAGGTAGACATGTGCAAACGCTATTTCCTTGCAAGGAAGTGTCGCATTTACATTCATTTGAAGTGTAGACGAGGAATACATAACACTTCGCAAATCATATTATATCTTACCATGAAACATAGGAATGAGATGCGATATCGCGCTTTAAGAAGCATTAGAACTCTATTGCTACGATACCTAGACATCTGCAGACGCTATTTCCTAGCAAGGAAGTGTCGCATTTACATTCATTTGAAGTGTAGACGAGGAATAGATAACACTTCGCAAATCATATTATACCTTACCATGAAACATAGAAATGAGATGCGATATCGCCTTTTAAGAAGCATTAGAAATCCATTGCTACGATACGTAGACATCTGCAAACGCTATTTCCTTGCAAGGAAGTGTCGCATTTACATTCATTTGAAGTGTAGACGAGGAATACATGACTCTTCGCAAATCATATTATATCTTATCATGAAACATAGAAATGAGATGGGATATCGCGTTTTAAGAAGCATTAGAACACTATTGCTACGATAGGTAGACATTTGCAAACGCTATTTCCTTGCAAGGAAGTGTCGCATTTACATTCAGTTGATGTGTAGACGAGGAATACATAACACTTCGCAAATCATATTATATCTTACCATGAAACATAGAAATGAGATGCGATATCGCGATTTAAGAAGCATTAGAACTCTATTGCTACGATACGTAGACATCTGCAAACGCTATTTCCTTGCAAGGAAGTGTCGCATTTACATTCATTTGAAGTGTAGACGAGGAATACATGACTCTTCGCAAATCATATTATATCTTATCATGAAACATAGAAATGAGATGGGATATCGCGTTTTAAGAAGCATTAGAACACTATTGCTACGATAGGTAGACATTTGCAAACGCTATTTCCTTGCAAGGAAGTGTCGCATTTACATTCAGTTGATGTGTAGACGAGGAATACATAACACTTCGCAAATCATATTATATCTTACCATGAAACATAGAAATGAGATGCGATATCGCGTTTTAAGAAGCATTAGAACTCTATTGCTACGATACGTAGACATCTGCAAACGCTATTTCCTTGCAAGGAAGTGTCGCATTTACATTCATTTGAAGTGTAGACGAGGAATACATGACACATCGCAAATCATATTATATCTTACCATGAAACATAGAAATGAGATGCGATATCGCGTTTTAAGAAGCATCAGAACACTATTGCTACGATAGGTAGACATGTGCAAACGCTATTTCCTTGCAAGGAAGTGTCGCATTTACATTCATTTGAAGTGTAGACGAGGAATACATAACACTTCGCAAATCATATTATATCTTACCATGAAACATAGGAATGACATGCGATATCGCGCTTTAAGAAGCATTAGAACTCTATTGCTACGATACCTAGACATCTGCAGACGCTATTTCCTAGCAAGGAAGTGTCGCATTTACATTCATTTGAAGTGTAGACGAGGAATAGATAACACTTCGCAAATCATATTATACCTTACCATGAAACATAGAAATGAGATGCGATATCGCCTTTTAAGAAGCATTAGAAATCCATTGCTACGATACGTAGACATCTGCAAACGCTATTTCCTTGCAAGGAAGTGTCGCATTTACATTCATTTGATGTGTAGACGAGGAATACATAACACTTCGCAAATAATATTATATCTTACCATGAAACATAGAAATGAGATGCGATATCGCGTTTTAAGAATCATAAGAACTCTATTGCTACGATACGTAGACATCTGCAAACGCTATTTCCTTGCAAAGAAGTGTCGCATTTACATTCATTTGAAGTGTAGACGAGGAATACATAACACTTCGCAAATCATATTATATCTTACCATGAAACATAGAAATGAGATGCGATATCGCGTTTTAAGAAGCATTAGAACTCTATTGCTACGATACGTAGACCTCTGCAAACGCTATTTCCTTGCAAGGAAGTGTCGCATTTTCATTCATTTGAATCGTAGACGAGGAATGCATAACACTTCGCAATGAATATTATATCTTATCATGAAACATAGATATGAGATGCAATATCTCGTTTTAAGAAGCATTTGAACTCTATTGCTTCGATACGTAGACATCTGCAAACGCTATTTCCTTGCAAGGAAGTGTCGCATTTACATTCATTTGAAGTGTAGACGAGGAATACATGACACTTCGCAAATCATATTATATCTTATCATGAAACATAGAAATGGGATGGGATATCGCGTTTTAAGAAGCATTAGAACACTATTGCTACGATAGGTAGACATTTGCAAACGCTATTTCCTTGCAAGGAAGTGTCGCATTTACATTCATTTGAAGTGTAGACGCGGAATACATAACACTCCGCAAATGATATTATATCTTACCATGAAACATAGAAATGAGATGCGATATCGCCTTTTAAGAAGAATTAGAAATCCATTGCTACGATACCTAGACATCTGCAAACGCTATTTCCTTGCAAGGAAGTGTCGCATTTACATTCATTTGAAGTGTAGACGAGGAATACATGACACTTCGCAAATCATATTATATCTTAACATGAAACATAGAAATGAGATGCGATATCGCGTTTTAAGAATCATAAGAACTCTATTGCTACGATACGTAGACATCTGCAAACGCTATTTCCTTGCAAAGAAGTGTCGCATTTACATTCATTTGAAGTGTAGACGAGGAATACGTAACACTTCGCAAATCATATTATATCTTACCATGAAACATAGAAATGAGATGCGATATCGCGTTTTAAGAATCATAAGAACACTATTGCTACGATACGTAGACATCTGCAAGCGCTATTTCCTTGCAAGGAAGTGTCGCATTTACATTCAGTTGATGTGTAGACGAGGAATACATAACATTTCGCAAATCATATTATATCTTACCATGAAACATAGAAATGAGATGCGATATCGCGTTTTAAGAAGCATTAGTACCCTATTGCTACGATACGTAGACATCTGCAAACGCTATTTCCTTGCAAGGAAGTGACGCATTTACATTCATTTGAAGTGTAGGCGAGGAATACATGACACTTCGCAAATCATATTATATCTTATCATGAAACATAGAAATGAGATGGGATATCGCGTTTTAAGAAGCATTAGAACACTATTGCTACGATAGGTAGACATTTGCAAACGCTATTTCCTTGCAAGGAAGTGTCGCATTTACATTCAGTTGATGTGTAGACGAGGAATACATAACACTTCGCAAATCATATTATATCTTACCATGAAACATAGAAATGAGATGCGATATCGCGTTTTAAGAAGCATTTGAACTCTATTGCTACGATGCGTAGACATCTGCAAACGCTATTTCCTTGCAAGGAAGTGTCGCATTTACATTCATTTGAAGTGTAGACGAGGAATACATGACACTTCGCAAATCATATTATATCTTACCATGAAACATAGAAATGAGATGCGATATCGCGTTTTAAGAAGCATCAGAACACTATTGCTACGATAGGTAGACATGTGCAAACGCTATTTCCTTGCAAGGAAGTGTCGCATCTACATTCATTTGAAGTGTAGACGAGGAATACATAACACTTCGCAAATCATATTATATCTTACCATGAAACATAGAAATGAGATGCGATATCGCGTTTTAAGAAGCATTAGAACACTATTGCTACGATACCTAGACATCTGCAGACGCTATTTCCTAGCAAGGAAGTGTCGCATTTACATTCATTTGAAGTGTAGACGAGGAATAGATAACACTTCGCAAATCATATTATACCTTACTATGAAACATAGAAATGAGATGCGATATCGCCTTTTAAGAAGCATTAGAAATCCATTGCTACGATACGTAGACATCTGCAAACGCTATTTCCTTGCAAGGAAGTGTCGCATTTACATTCATTTGATGTGTAGACGAGGAATACATAACACTTCGCAAATAATACTATATCTTACCATGAAACATAGAACTGAGATGCGATATCGCGTTTTAAGAATCATAAGAACTCTATTGCTACGATACGTAGACATCTGCAAACGCTATTTCCTTGCAAAGAAGTGTCGCATTTACATTCATTTGAAGTGTAGACGAGGAATACATAACACTTCGCAAATAATATTATATCTTACCATGAAACATAGAAATGAGATGCGATATCGCGTTTTAAGGATCATAAGAAATCTATTGCTACGATACGTAGACATCTACAAACGCTATTTCCTTGCAAAGAAGTGTCGCATTTACATTCATTTGATGTGTAGACGAGGAATATATAACACTTCGCAAATCATATTATATCTTACCATGAAACATAGAAATGAGATGCGATATCGCGTTTTAAGAATCATAAGAACTCTATTGCAGCGATACGTAGACATCTGCAAACGCTATTTCCTTGCAAGGAAGTGTCGCATTTACATTCATTTGATGTGTAGACGAGGAATACATAATACTTCGCAAATAATATTATATCTTACCATGAAACATAGAAATGAGATACGATATCGCGTTTTAAGAATCATAAGAAATCTATTGCTACGATACGTAGACATCTGCAAACGCTATTTCCTTGCAAAGAAGTGTCGCATTTACATTCATTTGAAGTGTAGACGTGGAATACATAACACTTCGCAAAACATATTATACCTTACCATGAAACATAGAAATGAGATGCGATATCGCCTTTTAAGAAGAATTAGAAATCCATTGCTACGATACGTAGACATCTGCAAACGCTATTTCCTTGCAAGGAAGTGTCGCATTTACATTCATTTGATGTGTAGACGAGGAATACATAACACTTCGCAAATAATATTATATCTTACCATGAAACATAGAAATGAGATGCGATATCGCGTTTTAAGAATCATAAGAACTCTATTGCTACGATACGTAGACATCTGCAAACGCTATTTCCTTACAAAGAAGTGTCGCATTTACATTCATTTGAAGTGCAGACGAGGAATACATAACACTTCGCAAGTCATATTATATCTTACCATGAAACATGGAAATGAGATGCGATATCGCGTTTTAAGAAGCATTAGAACTCTATTGCTACGATACGTAGACATCTGCAAACGCTATTTCCTTGCAAGGAAGTGTCGCATTTTCATTCATTTGAATCGTAGACGAGGAATGCATAACACTTCGCAATGAATATTATATCTTATCATGAAACATAGATATGAGATGCAATATCTCGTTTTAAGAAGCATTCGAACTCTATTGCTTCGATACGTAGACATCTGCAAACGCTATTTCCTTGCAAGGAAGTGTCGCATTTACATTCGATTGATGTGTAGACGAGGAATACATAACACTTCGCAAATCATATTATATCTTACCATGAAACATAGAAATGAGATGCGATATCGCGTTTTAAGAATCATAAGAACTCTATTGCTACGATACGTAGACATCTGCAAACGCTATTTCCTTGCAAAGAAGTGTCGCATTTACATTCATTTGAAGTGTAGACGAGGAATACATAACACTTCGCAATGAATATTATATCTTATCATGAAACATAGATATGAGATGCAATATCTCGTTTTAAGAAGCATTTGAACTCTATTGCTACGATACGTAGACATCTGCAAACGCTATTTCCTTGCAAGGAAGTGTTGCATTTTCATTCATTTGCATCGTAGACGAGGAATGCATAACACTTCGCAATGAATATTATATCTTATCATGAAACATAGATATGAGATGCAATATCTCGTTTTAAGAAGCATCAGAAATCCAATGCTACGATACGTAGACATCTGCAAACGCTATTTCCTTGCAAGAAAGTGTCGCATTTACATTCATTTGAAGTGTAGACGAGGAATACATAACACTTCGCAAATCATATTATACCTTACCATGAAACATAGAAATGAGATGCGATATCGCGTTTTAAGAAGCATCAGAAATCCATTGCTACGATACGTAGACATCTGCAAACGCTATTTCCTTGCAAGGAAGTGTCGCATTTACATTCATTTGAAGTGTAGACGAGGAATACATGACACTTCGCAAATCATATTATATCTTACCATGAAACATAGAAATGAGATGCGATATCGCGTTTTAAGAAGCATTAGAACTCTATTGCTACGATACGTAGACATCTGCAAACGCTATTTCCTTGCAAGGAAGTGTCGCATTTACATTCAATTGAAGTGTAGACGAGGAATACATGACACTTCGCAAATCATATTATATCTTATCATGAAACATAGAAATGAGATGCGATATCGCGTTTTAAGAAGCATTAGAACACTATTGCTACGATAGGTTGACATTTGCAAACGCTATTTCCTAGCAAGGAAGTGTCGCATTTACATTCATTTGAAGTGTAGACGAGGAATACATAACACTTCGCAAATCATATTATATCTTACCATGAAACATAGAAATGAGATGCGATATCGCGTTTTAAGAAGCATTAGAACTCTATTGCTACGATACGTAGACATCTGCAAACGCTATTTCCTTGCAAGGAAGTGTCGCATTTACATTCAATTGAAGTGTAGACGAGCAATACATGACACTTCGCAAATCATATTATATCTTATCATGAAACATAGAAATGAGATGCGATATCGCGTTTTAAGAAGTATTAGAACACTATTGCTACGATAGGTAGACATTTGCAAACGCTATTTCCTTGCAAGGAAGTGTCGCATTTACATTCATTTGAAGTGTAGACGAGGAATACATAACACTTCGCAAATCATATTATATCTTACCATGAAACATAGAAATGAGATGCGATATCGCGTTTTAAGAAGCATTAGAACTCTATTGCTACGATACGTAGACATCTGCAAACGCTATTTCCTTGCAAGGAAGTGTCGCATTTACATTCATTTGAAGTGTAGACGAGGAATACATGACACTTCGCAAATCATATTATATCTTATCATGAAACATAGAAATGAGATGCGATATCGCGTTTTAAGAAGCATTAGAACACTATTGCTACGATAGGTAGACATTTGCAAACGCTATTTCCTTGCAAGGAAGTGTCGCATTTACATTCATTTGAAGTGTAGACGAGGAGTACATAACACTTCGCAAATCATATTATATCTTACCATGAAACATAGAAATGAGATGCGATATCGCGTTCTAAGAAGCATTAGAACTCTATTGCTACGATACCTAGACATCTGCAGACGCTATTTCCTAGCAAGGAAGTGTCGCATTTACATTCATTTGAAGTGTGGACGAGGAATACATAACACTTCGCAAGTCATATTATATCTTACCATGAAACTTAGAAATTAGATGCGATATCGCGTTTTAAGAAGCATTAGAACTCTATTGCTACGATACGTAGACATCTGCAAACGCTATTTCCTTGCAAGGAAGTGTCGCATTTACATACATTTGATGTGTAGACGAGGAATACATAACACTTCGCAAATCATATTATATCTTACCATGAAACATAGAAATGAGATGCGATATCGCGTTTTAAGAAGCATTAGAACACTATTGCTACGATAGGTAGACATTTGCAAACGCTATTTCCTTGCAAGGAAGTGTCGCATTTACATTCAGTTGATGTGCAGACGAGGAATACATAACACTTCGCAAATCATATTATATCTTACCATGAAACATAGAAATGAGATGCGATATCGCGTTTTAAGAAGCATTAGAACTCTATTGCTACGATACGTAGACATCTGCAAACGCTATTTCCTTGCAAGGAAGTGTCGCATTTACATTCAATTGAAGTGTAGACGAGGAATACATGACACTTCGCAAATCATATTATATCTTATCATGAAACATAGAAATGAGATGCGATATCGCGTTTTAAGAAGCATTAGAACACTATTGCTACGATAGGTAGACATTTGCAAACGCTATTTCCTTGCAAGGAAGTGTCGCATTTACATTCATTTGAAGTGTAGACGAGGAATACATAACACTTCGCAAATCATATTATATCTTACCATGAAACATAGAAATGAGATGCGATATCGCGTTTTAAGAAGCATTAGAACTCTATTGCTACGATACGTAGACATCTGCAAACGCTATTTCCTTGCAAGGAAGTGTCGCATTTACATTCATTTGAAGTGTAGACGAGGAATGCATAACACTTCACAATGAATATTATATCTTATCATGAAACATAGATATGAGATGCAATATCTCGTTTTAAGAAGCATTAGAACTCTATTGCTACGATACCTAGACATCTGCAGACGCTATTTCCTAGCAAGGAAGTGTCGCATTTACATTCATTTGAAGTGTAGACGAGGAATACATGACACTTCGCAAATCATATTATATCTTATCATGAAACATAGAAATGAGATGCGATATCGCGTTTTAAGAAGCATTAGAACACTATTGCTACGATAGGAAGACATTTGCAAACGCTATTTCCTTGCAAGGAAGTGTCGCATTTACATTCATTTGAAGTGTAGACGAGGAATACATAACACTTCGCAAATCATATTATATCTTACCATGAAACATAGAAATGAGATGCGATATCGCGTTTTAAGAAGCATTAGAACTCTATTGCTACGATACGTAGACATCTGCAAACGCTATTTCCTTGCAAGGAAGTGTCGCATTTACATTCATTTGAAGTGTAGACGAGGAATACATAACACTTCGCAAATCATATTATATCTTACCATGAAACATAGAAATGAGATGCGATATCGCGTTTTAAGAAGCATTAGAACACTATTGCTACGATAGGTAGACATTTGCAAACGCTATTTCCTTGCAAGGAAGTGTCGCATTTACATTCAGTTGATGTGCAGACGAGGAATACATAACACTTCGCAAATCATATTATATCTTACCATGAAACATAGAAATGAGATGCGATATCGCGTTTTAAGAAGCATTAGAACTCTATTGCTACGATACGTAGACATCTGCAAACGCTATTTCCTTGCAAGGAAGTGTCGCATTTACATTCAATTGAAGTGTAGACGAGGAATACATGACACTTCGCAAATCATATTATATCTTATCATGAAACATAGAAATGAGATGCGATATCGCGTTTTAAGAAGCATTAGAACACTATTGCTACGATAGGTAGACATTTGCAAACGCTATTTCCTTGCAAGGAAGTGTCGCATTTACATTCATTTGAAGTGTAGACGAGGAATACATAACACTTCGCAAATCATATTATATCTTACCATGAAACATAGAAATGAGATGCGATATCGCGTTTTAAGAAGCATTAGAACTCTATTGCTACGATACGTAGACATCTGCAAACGCTATTTCCTTGCAAGGAAGTGTCGCATTTACATTCATTTGAAGTGTAGACGAGGAATACATAACACTTCGCAAGTCATATTATATCTTACCATGAAACATAGAAATGAGATGCGATATCGCGTTTTAAGAATCATAAGAACTCTATTGCTACGATACGTAGACATCTGCAATCGCTATTTCCTTGCAAAGAAGTGTCGCATTTACATTCATTTGAAGTGTAGACGAGGAATACATGACACTTCGCAAATCATATTATATCTTACCATGAAACATAGAAATGAGATGCGATATCGCGTTTTAAGAATCATAAGAACTCTATTGCCACGATACGTAGACATCTGCAAACGCTATTTCCTTGCAAGGAAGTGTCGCATTTACATTCATTTGAATCGTAGACGAGGAATGCATAACACTTCGCAATGAATATTATATCTTATCATGAAACATAGATATGAGATGCAATATCTCCTTTTAAGAAGCATTTGAACTCTATAGCTTCGATACGTAGACATCTGCAAACGCTATTTCCTTGCAAGGAAGTGTCGCATTTACATTCATTTGATGTGTAGACGAGGAATACATAACACTTCGCAAATCATATTATATCTTACCATGAAACATAGAAATGAGATGCGATATCGCGTTTTAAGAATCATAAGAACTCTATTGCTACGATACGTAGACATCTGCAAACGCTATTTCCTTGCAAAGAAGTGTCGCATTTACATTCATTTGAAGTGTAGACGAGCAATACATAACACTTCGCAAATCATATTATATCTTACCATGAAACATAGAAATGAGATGCGATATCGCGTTTTAAGAATCATAAGAACTCTATTGCTACGTTACGTAGACATCTGCAAGCGCTATTTCCTTGCAAGGAAGTGTCGCATTTACATTCAGTTGATGTGTAGACGAGGAATACATAACACTTCGCAAATCATATTATATCTTACCATGAATCATAGAAATGAGATGCGATATCGCGTTTTAAGAAGCATTAGAACACTATTGCTACGATAGGTTGACATTTGCAAACGCTATTTCCTAGCAAGGAAGTGTCGCATTTACATTCATTTGAAGTGTAGACGAGGAATACATAACACTTCGCAAGTCATATTATATCTTACCATGAAACATAGAAATGAGATGCGATATCGCGTTTTAAGAAGCATTAGAACACTATTGCTACGATAGGTTGACATTTGCAAACGCTATTTCCTAGCAAGGAAGTGTCGCATTTACATTCATTTGAAGTGTAGACGAGGAATACATAACACTTCGCAAGTCATATTATATCTTACCATGAAACATAGAAATGAGATGCGATATCGCGTTTTAAGAAGCATTAGAACTCTATTGCTACGATACGTAGACATCTGCAAACGCTATTTCCTTGCAAGGAAGTGTCGCATTTACTTTCAGTTGATGTGTTGACGAGGAAAACATAACACTTCGCAAATCATATTATATCTTACCATGAAACATAGAAATGAGATGCGATATCGCGTTTTAAGAAGCATTAGAACTCTATTGCTACGATACGTAGACATTTGCAAACGCTATTTCCTTGCAAGGTAGTGTCGCATTTATATTCAGTTGATGTGTAGACGAGGAATACATAACACTTCGCAAATCATATTATATCTTACCATGAAACATAGAAATGAGATGCGATATCGCGTTTTAAGAAGCATTAGAACTCTATTGCTACGATACGTAGACATCTGCAAACGCTATTTCCTTGCAAGGAAGTGTCGCATTTACATTCAATTGAAGTGTAGACGAGCAATACATGACACTTCGCAAATCATATTATATCTTATCATGAAACATAGAAATGAGATGCGATATCGCGTTTTAAGAAGCATTAGAACACTATTGCTACGATAGGAAGACATTTGCAAACGCTATTTCCTTGCAAGGAAGTGTCGCATTTACATTCATTTGAAGTGTAGACGAGGAATACATAACACTTCGCAAAGCATATTATATCTTACCATGAAACATAGAAATGAGATGCGATATCGCGTTTTAAGAAGCATTAGAACTCTATTGCTACGATACGTAGACATCTGCAAACGCTATTTCCTTGCAAGGAAGTGTCGCATTTACATTCATTTGAAGTGTAGACGAGGAATACATAACACTTCGCAAGTCATATTATATCTTACCATGAAACATAGAAATGAGATGCGATATCGCGTTCTAAGAAGCATTAGAACTCTATTGCTACGATACCTAGACATCTGCAGACGCTATTTCCTTGCAAGGAAGTGTCGCATTTACATTCAATTGAAGTGTAGACGAGGAATACATAACACTTCGCAAATCATATTATACCTTACCATGAAACATAGAAATGAGATGCGATATCGCCTTTTAAGAAGCATTAGAAATCAATTGCTACGATACGTAGACATCTGCAAACGCTATTTCCTTGCAAGGAAGTGTAGCATTTACATTCATTTGATGTGTAGACGAGGAATACATAACACTTCGCAAATAATATTATATCTTACCATGAAACATAGAAATGAGATGCGATATCGCGTTTTAAGAATCATAGGAACTCTATTGCTACGATACGTAGACTTCTGCAGACGCTATTTCCTTGCAAAGAAGTGTCGCATTTACATTCATTTGAAGTGTAGACGAGGAATACATAACACTTCGCAAATCATATTATATCTTACCATGAAACATAGAAATGAGGTGCGATATCGCGTTTTAAGAATCATAAGAACTCTATTGCTACGATACGTAGACATCTGCAAACGCTATTTCCTTGCAAGGAAGTGTCGCATTTACATTCATTTGAAGTGTAGACGAGGAATACATGACACTTCGCAAATCATATTATATCTTATCATGAAACATAGAAATGAGATGCGATATCGCGTTTTAAGAAGCATTAGAACACTATTGCTACGATAGGTAGACATTTGCAAACGCTATTTCCCTAGCAAGGAAGTGTCGCATTTACATTCATTTGAAGTGTAGACGAGGAATACATAACACTTCGCAAGTCATATTATATCTTACCATGAAACATAGAAATGAGATGCGATATCGCGTTTTAAGAAGCATTAGAACTCTATTGCTACGATACGTAGACATCTGCAAACGCTATTTCCTTGCAAGGAAGTGTCGCATTTACATTCATTTGATGTGTGGACGAGGAATACATAACACTTCGCAAGTCATATTATATCTTACCATGAAACATAGAAATGAGATGCGATATCGCGTTTTAAGAATCATAAGAACTCTATTGCTACGATACGTAGACATCTGCAAACGCTATTTCCTTGCAAGGAAGTGTCGCATTTACATTCATTTGAAGTGTAGACGAGGAATACATGACACTTCGCAAATCATATTATATCTTATCATGAAACATAAAAATGAGATGCGATATCGCGTTTTAAGAAGCATTAGAACACTATTGCTACGATAGGTAGACATTTGCAAACGCTATTTCCTTGCAAGGAAGTGTCGCATTTACATTCAGTTGATGTGTAGACGAGGAATACATAACACTTCGCAAATCATATTATATCTTACCATGAAACATAGAAATGAGATGCGATATCGCGTTTTAAGAAGCATTAGAACTCTATTGCTACGATACGTTGACATCTGCAAACGCTATTTCCTTGCAAGGAAGTGTCGCATTTACATTCAATTGAAGTGTAGACGAGGAATACATGACACTTCGCAAATCATATTATATCTTATCATGAAACATAGAAATGAGATGCGATATCGCGTTTTAAGAAGCATTAGAACACTATTGCTACGATAGGTAGACATTTGCAAACGCTATTTCCTAGCAAGGAAGTGTCGCATTTACATTCATTTGAAGTGTAGACGAGGAATACATAACACTTCGCAAATAATATTATATCTTACCATGAAACATAGAAATGAGATGCGATATCGCGTTTTAAGAATCATAGGAACTCTATTGCTACGATACGTAGACTTCTGCAGACGCTATTTCCTTGCAAAGAAGTGTCGCATTTACATTCATTTGAAGTGTTGACGAGGAATACATAACACTTCGCAAATCATATTATATCTTACCATGAAACATAGAAATGAGGTGCGATATCGCGTTTTAAGAATCATAAGAACTCTATTGCTACGATACGTAGACATCTGCAAACGCTATTTCCTTGCAAGGAAGTGTCGCATTTACATTCATTTGAAGTGTAGACGAGGAATACATGACACTTCGCAAATCATATTATATCTTATCATGAAACATAGAAATGAGATGCGATATCGCGTTTTAAGAAGCATTAGAACACTATTGCTACGATAGGTAGACATTTGCAAACGCTATTTCCTAGCAAGGAAGTGTCGCATTTACATTCATTTGAAGTGTAGACGAGGAATACATAACACTTCGCAAGTCATATTATATCTTACCATGAAACATAGAAATGAGATGCGATATCGCGTTTTAAGAAGCATTAGAACTCTATTGCTACGATACGTAGACATCTGCAAACGCTATTTCCTTGCAAGGAAGTGTCGCATTTACATTCATTTGATGTGTGGACGAGGAATACATAACACTTCGCAAGTCATATTATATCTTACCATGAAACATAGAAATGAGATGCGATATCGCGTTTTAAGAATCATAAGAACTCTATTGCTACGATACGTAGACATCTGCAAACGCTATTTCCTTGCAAGGAAGTGTCGCATTTACATTCATTTGAAGTGTAGACGAGGAATACATGACACTTCGCAAATCATATTATATCTTATCATGAAACATAAAAATGAGATGCGATATCGCGTTTTAAGAAGCATTAGAACACTATTGCTACGATAGGTAGACATTTGCAAAAGCTATTTCCTTGCAAGGAAGTGTCGCATTTACATTCAGTTGATGTGTAGACGAGGAATACATAACACTTCGCAAATCATATTATATCTTACCATGAAACATAGAAATGAGATGCGATATCGCGTTTTAAGAAGCATTAGAACTCTATTGCTACGATACGTTGACATCTGCAAACGCTATTTCCTTGCAAGGAAGTGTCGCATTTACATTCAATTGAAGTGTAGACGAGGAATACATGACACTTCGCAAATCATATTATATCTTATCATGAAACATAGAAATGAGATGCGATATCGCGTTTTAAGAAGCATTAGAACACTATTGCTACGATAGGTAGACATTTGCAAACGCTATTTCCTAGCAAGGAAGTGTCGCATTTACATTCATTTGAAGTGTAGACGAGGAATACATAACACTTCGCAAGTTATATTATATCTTACCATGAAACACAGAAATGAGATGCGATATCGCGTTTTAAGAAGCATTAGAACTCTATTGCTACGATACGTAGACATCTGCAAACGCTATTTCCTTCCAAAGAAGTGTCGCATTTACATTCATTTGAGTGTAGACGAGGAATACATAACACTTCGCAAATCATATTATATCTTACCATGAAACATAGATATGAGATGCGATATCTCGTTTTAAGAAGCATTAGAACTCTATTGCTACGATACCTAGACATCTGCAGACGCTATTTCCTAGCAAGGAAGTGTCGCATTTACATTCATTTGAAGTGTAGACGAGGAATACATGACACTTCGCAAATCATATTATATCTTATCATGAAACATAGAAATGAGATGCGATATCGCGTTTTAAGAAGCATTAGAACACTATTGCTACGATAGGTAGACATTTGCAAACGCTATTTCCTTGCAAGGAAGTGTCGCATTTACATTCATTTGAAGTGTAGACGAGGAATACATAACACTTCGCAAATCATATTATATCTTACCATGAAACATAGAAATGAGATGCGATATCGCGTTCTAAGAAGCATTAGAACTCTATTGCTACGATACCTAGACATCTGCAGACGCTATTTCCTAGCAAGGAAGTGTCGCATTTACATTCATTTGAAGTGTAGACGAGGAATACATAACACTTCGCAAGTCATATTATATCTTACCATGAAACACAGAAATGAGATGCGATATCGCGTTTTAAGAAGCATTAGAACTCTATTGCTACGATACGTAGACATCTGCAAACGCTATTTCCTTGCAAGGAAGTGTCGCATTTACATTCAGTTGATGTGTAGACGAGGAATACATAACACTTCGCAAATCATATTATATCTTACCATGAAACATAGAAATGAGATGCGATATCGCGTTTTAAGAAGCATTAGAACTCTATTGCTACGATACGTAGACATCTGCAAACGCTATTTCCTTGCAAGGAAGTGTCGCATTTACATTCAATTGAAGTGTAGACGAGGAATACATGACACTTCGCAAATCATATTACATCTTATCATGAAACATAGAAATGAGATGCGATATCGCGTTTTAAGAAGCATTAGAACACTATTGCTACGATAGGTAGACATTTGCAAACGCTATTTCCTTGCAAGGAAGTGTCGCATTTACATTCATTTGAAGTGTAGACGAGGAATACATAACACTTCGCAAATCATATTATATCTTACCATGAAACATAAAAATGAGATGCGATATCGCGTTTTAAGAAGCATTAGAACTCTATTGCTACGATACGTAGACATCTGCAAACGCTATTTCCTTGCAAGGAAGTGTCGCATTTACATTCATTTGAAGTGTAGACGAGGAATACATAACACTTCGCAAGTCATATTATATCTTAGCATGAAACATAGAAATGAGATGCGATATCGCGTTTTAAGAATCATAAGAACTCTATTGCTACGATACGTAGACATCTGCAAACGCTATTTCCTTGCAAAGAAGTGTCGCATTTACATTCATTTGAAGTGTAGACGAGGAATACATAACACTTCGCAAATCATATTATACCTTACCATGAAACATAGAAATGAGATGCGATATCGCCTTTTAAGAAGCATTAGAACTCTATTGCTACGATACGTAGACATCTGCAAACGCTATTTCCTTGCAAGGAAGTGTCGCATTTACATTCATTTGAAGTGTAGACGAGGAATACATGACACTTCGCAAATCATATTATATCTTATCATGAAACATATAAATGAGATGCGATATCGCGTTTTAAGAAGCATTAGAACACTATTGCTACGATAGGTAGACATTTGCAAACGCTATTTCCTAGCAAGGAAGTGTCGCATTTACATTCATTTGAAGTGTAGACGAGGAATACATAACACTTCGCAAGTCATATTATATCTTACCATGAAACATAGAAATGAGATGCGATATCGCGTTTTAAGAAGCATTAGAACTCTATTGCTACGATACGTAGACATCTGCAAACGCTATTTCCTTGCAAGGAAGTGTCGCATTTACATTCATTTGATGTGTAGACGAGGAATACATAACACTTCGCAAGTCATATTATATCTTACCATGAAACATAGAAATGAGATGCGATATCGCGTTTTAAGAATCATAAGAACTCTATTGCTACGATACGTAGACATCTGCAAACGCTATTTCCTTGCAAGGAAGTGTCGCATTTACATTCATTTGAAGTGTAGACGAGGAATACATAACACTT
Source organism: Xylocopa sonorina (assembly GCF_050948175.1). Classification (NCBI taxonomy): domain Eukaryota; kingdom Metazoa; phylum Arthropoda; class Insecta; order Hymenoptera; family Apidae; genus Xylocopa; species Xylocopa sonorina. The sequence continues at coordinate 810,142 of NW_027490204.1, forward strand.
CGCAAATCATATTATACCTTACCATGAAACATGGAAATGAGATGCGATATCGCCTTTTAAGAAGCATTAGAAATCCATTGCTACGATACGTAGACATCTGCAAACGCTATTTCCTTGCAAGGAAGTGTAGCATTTACATTCATTTGATGTGTAGACGAGGAATACATAACACTTCGCAAATAATATTATATCTTACCATGAAACATAGAAATGAGATGCGATATCGCGTTTTAAGAATCATAAGAACTCTATTGCTACGATACATAGACTTCTGCAAACGCTATTTCCTTGCAAAGAAGTGTCGCATTTACATTCATTTGAAGTGTAGACGAGGAATACATGACACTTCGCAAATCATACTATATCTTATCATGAAACATAAAAATGAGATGCGATATCGCGTTTTAAGAAGCATTAGAACACTATTGCTACGATAGGTAGACATTTGCAAACGCTATTTCCTTGCAAGGAAGTGTCGCATTTACATTCAGTTGATGTGTAGACGAGGAATACATAACACTTCGCAAATCATATTATATCTTACCATGAAACATAGAAATGAGATGCGATATCGCGTTTTAAGAAGCATTAGAACTCTATTGCTACGATACGTAAACATCTGCAAACGCTATTTCCTTGCAAGGAAGTGTCGCATTTACATTCAATTGAAGTGTAGACGAGGAATACATGACACTTCGCAAATCATATTATATCTGATCATGAAACATAGAAATGAGATGCGATATCGCGTTTTAAGAAGCATTAGAACACTATTGCTACGATAGGTAGACATTTGCAAACGCTATTTCCTAGCAAGGAAGTGTCGCATTTACATTCATTTGAAGTGTAGACGAGGAATACATAACACTTCGCAAGTCATATTATATCTTACCATGAAACACAGAAATGAGATGCGATATCGCGTTATAAGAAGCATTAGAACTCTATTGCTACGATACGTAGACATCTGCAAACGCTATTTCCTTGCAAGGAAGTGTCGCATTTACATTCATTTGATGTGTAGACGAGGAATACATAACACTTCGCAAATCATATTATATCTTACCATGAAACATAGAAATGAGATGCGATATCGCGTTTTAAGGAGCATTAGAACTCTATTGCTACGATACGTAGACATCTGCAAACGCTATTTCCTTGCAAGGAAGTGTCGCATTTACATTCATTTGAAGTGTAGACGAGGAATACATGACACTTCGCAAATCATATTATATCTTATCATGAAACATAGAAATGAGATGCGATATCGCGTTTTAGGAAGCATTAGAACTCTATTGCTACGATACGTAGACATCTGCAAACGCTATTTCCTTGCAAGGAAGTGTCGCATTTACATTCATTTGAAGTGTAGACGAGGAATGCATGACACTTCGCAAATCATATTATATCTTATCATGAAACATAAAAATGAGATGCGATATCGCGTTTTAAGAAGCATTAGAACACTATTGCTACCATAGGTAGACATTTGCAAACGCTATTTCCTTGCAAGGAAGTGTCGCATTTACATTCAGTTGATGTGTAGACGAGGAATACATAACACTTCGCAAATCATATTATATCTTACCATGAAACATAGAAATGAGATGCGATATCGCGTTTTAAGAAGCATTAGAACTCTATTGCTGCGATACGTAGACATCTGCAAACGCTATTTCCTTGCAAGGAAGTGTCGCATTTACATTCATTTGAAGTGTAGACGAGGAATACATAACACTTCGCAAGTCATATTATATCTTACCATGAAACATAGAAATGAGATGCGATATCGCGTTTTAAGAAGCATTAGAACTCTATTGCTACGATACGTAGACATCTGCAAACGCTATTTCCTTGCAAAGAAGTGTCGCATTTACATTCATTTGAAGTGTAGACGAGGAATACATAACACTTCGCAAATCATATTATACCTTACCATGAAACATGGAAATGAGATGCGATATCGCCTTTTAAGAAGCATTAGAAATCCATTGCTACGATACGTAGACATCTGCAAACGCTATTTCCTTGCAAGGAAGTGTAGCATTTACATTCATTTGATGTGTAGACGAGGAATACATAACACTTCGCAAATAATATTATATCTTACCATGAAACATAGAAATGAGATGCGATATCGCGTTTTAAGAATCATAAGAACTCTATTGCTACGATACGTAGACTTCTGCAAACGCTATTTCCTTGCAAAGAAGTGTCGCATTTACATTCATTTGAAGTGTAGACGAGGAATACATGACACTTCGCAAATCATATTATATCTTATCATGAAACATAAAAATGAGATGCGATATCGCGTTTTAAGAAGCATTAGAACACTATTGCTACGATAGGTAGACATTTGCAAACGCTATTTCCTTGCAAGGAAGTGTCGCATTTACATTCAGTTGATGTGTAGACGAGGAATACATAACACTTCGCAAATCATATTATATCTTACCATGAAACATAGAAATGAGATGCGATATCGCGTTTTAAGAAGCATTAGAACTCTATTGCTACGATACGTAGACATCTGCAAACGCTATTTCCTTGCAAGGAAGTGTCGCATTTACATTCAATTGAAGTGTAGACGAGGAATACATGAACACTTCGCAAATCATATTATATCTGATCATGAAACATAGAAATGAGATGCGATATCGCATTTTAAGAAGCATTAGAACACTATTGCTACGATAGGTAGACATTTGCAAACGCTATTTCCTAGCAAGGAAGTGTCGCATTTACATTCATTTGAAGTGTAGACGAGGAATACATAACACTTCGCAAGTCATATTATATCTTACCATGAAACACAGAAATGAGATGCGATATCGCGTTTTAAGAAGCATTAGAACTCTATTGCTACGATACGTAGACATCTGCAAACGCTATTTCCTTGCAAGGAAGTGTCGCATTTACATTCATTTGATGTGTAGACGAGGAATACATAACACTTCGCAAGCTTCATATTATATCTTACCATGAAACATAGAAATGAGATGCGATATCGCGTTTTAAGAATCATAAGAACTCTATTGCTACGATACGTAGACTTCTGCAAACGCTATTCCTTGCAAAGAAGTGTCGCATTTACATTCATTTTGAAGTGTAGACGAGGAATACATGACACTTCGCAAATCATATTATATCTTATCATGAAACATAAAAATGAGATGCGATATCGCGTTTTAAGAAGCATTAGAACACTATTGCTACGATAGGTAGACATTTGCAAACGCTATTTCCTTGCAGAGGAAGTGTCGCATTTACATTCAGTTGATGTGTAGACGAGGAATACATAACACTTCGCAAATCATATATATCTTACCATGAAACATAGAAATGAGATGCGATATCGCGTTTTAAGAAGCATTAGAACTCTATTGCTACGATACGTAGACATCTGCAAACGCTATTTCCTTGCAAGGAAGTGTCGCATTTACATTCAATTGAAGTATAGACGAGGAATACATGACACTTCGCAAATCATATTATATCTGATCATGAAACATAGAAATGAGATGCGATATCGCGTTTTAAGAAGCATTAGAACACTATTGCTACGATAGGTAGACATTTGCAAACGCTATTTCCTAGCAAGGAAGTGTCGCATTTACATTCATTTGAAGTGTAGACGAGGAATACATAACACTTCGCAAGTCATATTATATCTTACCATGAAACACAGAAATGAGATGCGATATCGCGTTTTAAGAAGCATTAGAACTCTATTGCTACGATACGTAGACATCTGCAAACGCTATTTCCTTGCAAGGAAGTGTCGCATTTACATTCATTTGATGTGTAGACGAGGAATACATAACACTTCGCAAATCATATTATATCTTACCATGAAACATAGAAATGAGATGCGATATCGCGTTTTAAGAAGCATTAGAACTCTATTGCTACGATACGTAGACATCTGCAAACGCTATTTCCTTGCAAGGAAGTGTCGCATTTACATTCATTTGAAGTGTAGACGAGGAATACATGACACTTCGCAAATCATATTATATCTTATCATGAAACATAGAAATGAGATGCGATATCGCGTTTTAGGAAGCATTAGAACTCTATTGCTACGATACGTAGACATCTGCAAACGCTATTTCCTTGCAAGGAAGTGTCGCATTTACATTCATTTGAAGTGTAGACGAGGAATGCATGACACTTTCGCAAATCATATTATATCTTATCATGAAACATAAAAATGAGATGCGATATCGCCGTTCTAAGAAGCATTAGAACACTATTGCTACGATAGGTAGACATTTGCAAACGCTATTTTCCTTGCAAGGAAGTGTCGCATTTACATTCAGTTGATGTGTAGACGAGGAATACATACACTTCGCAAGTCATATTATATCTTACCATGAAACATTAGAAATGAGATGCGATATCGCGTTTTAAGAAGCATTAGAACTCTATTGCTGCGATACGTAGACATCTGCAAACGCTATTTCCTTGCAAGGAAGTGTCGCATTTACATTCATTTGAAGTGTAGACGAGGAATACATAACACTTCGCAAGTCATATTATATCTTACCATGAAACATAGAAATGAGATGCGATATCGCGTTTTAAGAAGCATTAGAACTCTATTGCTACGATACGTAGACATCTGCAAACGCTATTTCCTGTGCAAGGAAGTGTCGCATTTACATTCAGTTGATGTGTAGACGAGGAATACATAACACTTCGCAAATCATATTATATCTTACCATGAAACATAGAAATGAGATGCGATATCGCGTTTTAAGAATCATAAGAACTCTATTGCTACGATACGTAGACATCTGCAAACGCTATTTCCTTGCAAGGAAGTGTCGCATTTACATTCATTTGAAGTGTAGACGAGGAATGCATAACACTTCACAATGAATATTATATCTTATCATGAAACATAGATATGAGATGCAATATCTCGTTTTAAGAAGCATTAGAACTCTATTGCTACGATACCTAGACATCTGCAGACGCTATTTCCTAGCAAGGAAGTGTCGCATTTACATTCATTTGAAGTGTAGACGAGGAATACATGACACTTCGCAAATCATATTATATCTTATCATGAAACATAGAAATGAGATGCGATATCGCCTTTTAAGAAGCATTAGAACACTATTGCTACGATAGGTAGACATTTGCAAACGCTATTTCCTTGCAAGGAAGTGTCGCATTTACATTCATTTGAAGTGTAGACGAGGAATACATAACACTTCGCAAATCATATTATATCTTACCATGAAACATAGAAATGAGATGCGATATCGCGTTCTAAGAAGCATTAGAACTCTATTGCTACGATACCTAGACATCTGCAGACGCTATTTCCTAGCAAGGAAGTGTCGCATTTACATTCACTTGAAGTGTAGACGAGGAATACATAACACTTCGCAAGTCATATTATATCTTACCATGAAACATAGAAATGAGATGCGATATCGCGTTTTAAGAAGCATTAGAACTCTATTGCTACGATACGTAGACATCTGCAAACGGTATTTCCTTGCAAGGAAGTCGCATTTACATTCATTTGAAGTGTAGACGAGGAATACATAACACTTCGCAAATCATATTATATCTTACCATGAAACATAGAAATGAGATGCGATATCGCGTTCTAAGAAGCATTAGAACTCTATTGCTACGATACCTAGACATCTGCAGACGCTATTTCCTAGCAAGGAAGTGTCGCATTTACATTCACTTGAAGTGTAGACGAGGAATACATAACACTTCGCAAATCATATTATATCTGATCATGAAACATAGAAATGAGATGCGATATCGCGTTTTAAGAAGCATTAGAACACTATTGCTACGATAGGTAGACATTTGCAAACGCTATTTCCTAGCAAGGAAGTGTCGCATTTACATTCATTTGAAGTGTAGACGAGGAATACATAACACTTCGCAAGTCATATTATATCTTACCATGAAACACAGAAATGAGATGCGATATCGCGTTTTAAGAAGCATTAGAACTCTATTGCTACGATACGTAGACATCTGCAAACGCTATTTCCTTGCAAGGAAGTGTCGCATTTACATTCATTTGATGTGTAGACGAGGAATACATAACACTTCGCAAATCATATTATATCTTACCATGAAACATAGAAATGAGATGCGATATCGCGTTTTAAGAAGCATTAGAACTCTATTGCTACGATACGTAGACATCTGCAAACGCTATTTCCTTGCAAGGAAGTGTCGCATTTACATTCATTTGAAGTGTAGACGAGGAATACATGACACTTCGCAAATCATATTATATCTTATCATGAAACATAGAAATGAGATGCGATATCGCGTTTTAGGAAGCATTAGAACTCTATTGCTACGATACGTAGACATCTGCAAACGCTATTTCCTTGCAAGGAAGTGTCGCATTTACATTCATTTGAAGTGTAGACGAGGAATGCATGACACTTCGCAAATCATATTATATCTTATCATGAAACATAAAAATGAGATGCGATATCGCGTTCTAAGAAGCATTAGAACACTATTGCTACGATAGGTAGACATTTGCAAACGCTATTTCCTTGCAAGGAAGTGTCGCATTTACATTCAGTTGATGTGTAGACGAGGAATACATAACACTTCGCAAGTCATATTATATCTTACCATGAAACATAGAAATGAGATGCGATATCGCGTTTTAAGAAGCATTAGAACTCTATTGCTGCGATACGTAGACATCTGCAAACGCTATTTCCTTGCAAGGAAGTGTCGCATTTACATTCATTTGAAGTGTAGACGAGGAATACATAACACTTCGCAAGTCATATTATATCTTACCATGAAACATAGAAATGAGATGCGATATCGCGTTTTAAGAAGCATTAGAACTCTATTGCTACGATACGTAGACATCTGCAAACGCTATTTCCTTGCAAGGAAGTGTCGCATTTACATTCAGTTGATGTGTAGACGAGGAATACATAACACTTCGCAAATCATATTATATCTTACCATGAAACATAGAAATGAGATGCGATATCGCGTTTTAAGAATCATAAGAACTCTATTGCTACGATACGTAGACATCTGCAAACGCTATTTCCTTGCAAGGAAGTGTCGCATTTACATTCATTTGAAGTGTAGACGAGGAATGCATAACACTTCACAATGAATATTATATCTTATCATGAAACATAGATATGAGATGCAATATCTCGTTTTAAGAAGCATTAGAACTCTATTGCTACGATACCTAGACATCTGCAGACGCTATTTCCTAGCAAGGAAGTGTCGCATTTACATTCATTTGAAGTGTAGACGAGGAATACATGACACTTCGCAAATCATATTATATCTTATCATGAAACATAGAAATGAGATGCGATATCGCCTTTTAAGAAGCATTAGAACACTATTGCTACGATAGGTAGACATTTGCAAACGCTATTTCCTTGCAAGGAAGTGTCGCATTTACATTCATTTGAAGTGTAGACGAGGAATACATAACACTTCGCAAATCATATTATATCTTACCATGAAACATAGAAATGAGATGCGATATCGCGTTCTAAGAAGCATTAGAACTCTATTGCTACGATACCTAGACATCTGCAGACGCTATTTCCTAGCAAGGAAGTGTCGCATTTACATTCACTTGAAGTGTAGACGAGGAATACATAACACTTCGCAAGTCATATTATATCTTACCATGAAACATAGAAATGAGATGCGATATCGCGTTTTAAGAAGCATTAGAACTCTATTGCTACGATACGTAGACATCTGCAAACGGTATTTCCTTGCAAGGAAGTCGCATTTACATTCATTTGAAGTGTAGACGAGGAATACAGAACACTTCGCAAATCATATTATATCTTATCATGAAACATAGAAATGAGATGCGATATCGCGTTTTAAGAAGCATTAGAACACTATTGCTACGATAGGTAGACATTTGCAAACGCTATTTCCTTGCAAGGAAGTGTCGCATTTACATTCATTTGAAGTGTAGACGAGGAATACATGACACTTCGCAAATCATATTATATCTTATCATGAAACATAGAAATGAGATGCGATATCGCCTTTTAAGAAGCATTAGAACACTATTGCTACGATAGGTAGACATTTGCAAACGCTATTTCCTTGCAAGGAAGTGTCGCATTTACATTCATTTGAAGTGTAGACGAGGAATACATAACACTTCGCAAATCATATTATATCTTACCATGAAACATAGAAATGAGATGCGATATCGCGTTCTAAGAAGCATTAGAACTCTATTGCTACGATACCTAGACATCTGCAGACGCTATTTCCTAGCAAGGAAGTGTCGCATTTACATTCACTTGAAGTGTAGACGAGGAATACATAACACTTCGCAAGTCATATTATATCTTACCATGAAACATAGAAATGAGATGCGATATCGCGTTTTAAGAAGCATTAGAACTCTATTGCTACGATACGTAGACATCTGCAAACGCTATTTCCTTGCAAGGAAGTGTCGCATTTACATTCATTTGATGTGTAGACGAGGAATACATAACACTTCGCAAATCATATTATATCTTACCATGAAACATAGAAATGAGATGCGATATCGCGTTTTAAGAAGCATTAGAACTCTATTGCTACGATACGTAGACATCTGCAAACGCTATTTCCTTGCAAGGAAGTCGCATTTACATTCATTTGAAGTGTAGACGAGGAATACAGAACACTTCGCAAATCATATTATATCTTATCATGAAACATAGAAATGAGATGCGATATCGCGTTTTAAGAAGCATTAGAACACTATTGCTACGATAGGTAGACATTTGCAAACGCTATTTCCTTGCAAGGAAGTGTCGCATTTACATTCAGTTGATGTGTAGACGAGGAATACATAACACTTCGCAAATCATATTATATCTTACCATGAAACATAGAAATGAGATGCGATATCGCGTTTTAAGAAGCATTAGAACTCTATTGCTACGATACGTAGACATCTGCAAACGCTATTTCCTTGCAAGGAAGTGTCGCATTTACATTCATTTGAAGTGTAGACGAGAAATACACAACACTTGGCAAATCATATTATATCTTACCATGAAACATAGAAGTGAGATGCGATATCGCGTTTTAAGAAGCATTAGAACTCTATTGCTACGATACCTAGACATCTGCAGACGCTATTTCCTAGCAAGGAAGTGTCGCATTTACATTCATTTGAAGTGTAGACGAGGAATACATAACACTTCGCAAGTCATATTATATCTTACCATGAAACATAGAAATGAGATGCGATATCGCGTTTTAGGAAGCATTAGAACTCTATTGCTACGATACGTAGACATCTGCAAACGCTATTTCCTTGCAAGGAAGTGTCGCATTTACATTCATTTGAAGTGTAGACGAGGAATGCATGACACTTCGCAAATCATATTATATCTTATCATGAAACATAAAAATGAGATGCGATATCGCGTTTTAAGAAGCATTAGAACACTATTGCTACGATAGGTAGACATTTGCAAACGCTATTTCCTTGCAAGGAAGTGTCGCATTTACATTCAGTTGATGTGTAGACGAGGAATACATAACACTTCGCAAATCATATTATATCTTACCATGAAACATAGAAATGAGATGCGATATCGCGTTTTAAGAAGCATTAGAACTCTATTGCTGCGATACGTAGACATCTGCAAACGCTATTTCCTTGCAAGGAAGTGTCGCATTTACATTCATTTGAAGTGTAGACGAGGAATACATAACACTTCGCAAGTCATATTATATCTTACCATGAAACATAGAAATGAGATGCGATATCGCGTTTTAAGAATCATAAGAACTCTATTGCTACGATACGTAGACATCTGCAAACGCTATTTCCTTGCAAGGAAGTGTCGCATTTACATTCATTTGAAGTGTAGACGAGGAATGCATAACACTTCACAATGAATATTATATCTTATCATGAAACATAGATATGAGATGCAATATCTCGTTTTAAGAAGCATTAGAACTCTATTGCTACGATACCTAGACATCTGCAGACGCTATTTCCTAGCAAGGAAGTGTCGCATTTACTTTCATTTGAAGTGTAGACGAGGAATACATGACACTTCGCAAATCATATTATATCTTATCATGAAACATAGAAATGAGATGCGATATCGCGTTTTAAGAAGCATTAGAACACTATTGCTACGATAGGTAGACATTTGCAAACGCTATTTCCTTGCAAGGAAGTGTCGCATTTACATTCATTTGAAGTGTAGACGAGGAATACAGAACACTTCGCAAATCATATTATATCTTACCATGAAACATAGAAATGAGATGCGATATCGCGTTTTAAGAAGCATTAGAACTCTATTGCTACGATACCTAGACATCTGCAGACGCTATTTCCTAGCAAGGAAGTGTCGCATTTACATGCATTTGAAGTGTAGACGAGGAATACATAACACTTCGCAAGTCATATTATATCTTACCATGAAACATAGAAATGAGATGCGATATCGCGTTTTAAGAAGCATTAGAACTCTATTGCTACGATACCTAGACATCTGCAGACGCTATTTCCTAGCAAGGAAGTGTCGCATTTACATTCATTTGAAGTGTAGACGAGGAATACATGACACTTCGCAAATCATATTATATCTTATCATGAAACATAGAAATGAGATGCGATATCGCGTTTTAGGAAGCATTAGAACTCTATTGCTACGATACGTAGACATCTGCAAACGCTATTTCCTTGCAAGGAAGTGTCGCATTTACATTCATTTGAAGTGTAGACGAGGAATGCATGACACTTCGCAAATCATATTATATCTTATCATGAAACATAAAAATGAGATGCGATATCGCGTTTTAAGAAGCATTAGAACACTATTGCTACGATAGGTAGACATTTGCAAACGCTATTTCCTTGCAAGGAAGTGTCGCATTTACATTCAGTTGATGTGTAGACGAGGAATACATAACACTTCGCAAATCATATTATATCTTACCATGAAACATAGAAATGAGATGCGATATCGCGTTTTAAGAAGCATTAGAACTCTATTGCTGCGATACGTAGACATCTGCAAACGCTATTTCCTTGCAAGGAAGTGTCGCATTTACATTCATTTGAAGTGTAGACGAGGAATACATAACACTTCGCAAGTCATATTATATCTTACCATGAAACATAGAAATGAGATGCGATATCGCGTTTTAAGAAGCATTAGAACTCTATTGCTACGATACGTAGACATCTGCAAACGCTATTTCCTTGCAAGGAAGTGTCGCATTTACATTCAGTTGATGTGTAGACGAGGAATACATAACACTTCGCAAATCATATTATATCTTACCATGAAACATAGAAATGAGATGCGATATCGCGTTTTAAGAAGCATTAGAACTCTATTGCTACGATACGTGGACATCTGCAAACGCTATTTCCTTGCAAGGAAGTGTCGCATTTACATTCATTTGAAGTGTAGACGAGGAATGCATAACACTTCACAATGTATATTATATCTTATCATGAAACATAGATATGAGATGCAATATCTCGTTTTAAGAAGCATTAGAACTCTATTGCTACGATACCTAGACATCTGCAGACGCTATTTCCTAGCAAGGAAGTGTCGCATTTACATTCATTTGAAGTGTAGACGAGGAATACATGACACTTCGCAAATCATATTATATCTTATCATGAAACATAGAAATGAGATGCGATATCGCGTTTTAAGAAGCATTAGAACACTATTGCTACGATAGGTAGACATTTGCAAACGCTATTTCCTTGCAAGGAAGTGTCGCATTTACATTCATTTGAAGTGTAGACGAGGAATACATAACACTTCGCAAATCATATTATATCTTACCATGAAACATAGAAATGAGATGCGATATCGCGTTCTAAGAAGCATTAGAACTCTATTGCTACGATACCTAGACATCTGCAGACGCTATTTCCTAGCAAGGAAGTGTCGCATTTACATTCACTTGAAGTGTAGACGAGGAATACATAACACTCCGCAAGTCATATTATATCTTATCATGAAACATAGATATGAGATGCAATATCTCGTTTTAAGAAGCATTAGAACTCTATTGCTACGATACCTAGACATCTGCAGACGCTATTTCCTAGCAAGGAAGTGTCGCATTTACATTCATTTGAAGTGTAGACGAGGAATACATGACACTTCGCAAATCATATTATATCTTATCATGAAACATAGAAATGAGATGCGATATCGCGTTTTAAGAAGCATTAGAACACTATTGCTACGATAGGCAGACATTTGCAAACGCTATTTCCTTGCAAGGAAGTGTCGCATTTACATTCATTTGAAGTGTAGACGAGGAATACATAACACTTCGCAAATCATATTATATCTTACCATGAAACATAGAAATGAGATGCGATATCGCGTTCTAAGAAGCATTAGAACTCTATTGCTACGATACCTAGACATCTGCAGACGCTATTTCCTAGCAAGGAAGTGTCGCATTTACATTCACTTGAAGTGTAGACGAGGAATACATAACACTTCGCAAGTCATATTATATCTTACCATGAAACATAGAAATGAGATGCGATATCGCGTTTTAAGAAGCATTAGAACTCTATTGCTACGATACGTAGACATCTGCAAACGCTATTTCCTTGCAAGGAAGTGTCGCATTTACATTCATTTGAAGTGTAGACGAGGAATGCATAACACTTCACAATGAATATTATATCTTATCATGAAACATAGATATGAGATGCAATATCTCGTTTTAAGAAGCATTAGAACTCTATTGCTACGATACCTAGACATCTGCAGACGCTATTTCCTAGCAAGGAAGTGTCGCATTTACTTTCATTTGAAGTGTAGACGAGGAATACATGACACTTCGCAAATCATATTATATCTTATCATGAAACATAGAAATGAGATGCGATATCGCGTTTTAAGAAGCATTAGAACACTATTGCTACGATAGGTAGACATCTGCAAACGCTATTTCCTTGCAAGGAAGTGTCGCATTTACATTCATTTGAAGTGTAGACGAGGAATACATGACACTTCGCAAATCATATTATATCTTATCATGAAACATAGAAATGAGATGCGATATCGCGTTTTAAGAAGCATTAGAACACTATTGCTACGATAGGTAGACATTTGCAAACGCTATTTCCTTGCAAGGAAGTGTCGCATTTACATTCAGTTGATGTGTAGACGAGGAATACATAACACTTCGCAAATCATATTATATCTTACCATGAAACATAGAAATGAGATGCGATATCGCGTTTTAAGAAGCATTAGAACTCTATTGCTACGGTACGTAGACATCTGCAAACGCTATTTCCCTGCAAGGATGTGTCGCATTTACATTCATTTGATGTGTAGACGAGGAATACATAACACTTCACAATGAATATTATATCTTATCATGAAACATAGATATGAGATGCAATATCTCGTTTTAAGAAGCATTAGAACTCTATTGCTACGATAGGTAGACATTTGCAAACGCTATTTCCTTGCAAGGAAGTGTCGCATTTACATTCAGTTGATGTGTAGACGAGGAATACATAACACTTCGCAAATCATATTATATCTTACCATGAAACATAGAAATGAGATACGATATCGCGTTCTAAGAATCATAAGAACTCTATTGCTACGATACGTAGACATCTGCAAACGCTATTTCCTTGCAAAGAAGTGTCGCATTTACATTCATTTTATGTGTAGACGAGGAATACATAACACTTCGCAAATCATATTATATCTTACCATGAAACATAGAAATGAGATGCGATATCGCCTTTTAAGAATCATAAGAACTCTATTGCTACGATACGTAGACATCCGCAAACGCTATTTCCTTGCAAGGAAGTGTCGCATTTACATTCATTTGAAGTGTAGACGTGGAATACATAACACTCCGCAAATGATATTATATCTTACCATGAAACATAGAAATGAGATGCGATATCGCGTTTAAAGAATCATAAGAAATCTATTGCAACGATACGTAGACATCTGCAAACGCTATTTCCTTGCAAAGAAGTGTCGCATTTACATTCATTTGAAGTGTAGACGAGGAATACATAACACTTCGCAAATCATATTATACCTTACCATGAAACATAGAAATGAGATGCGATATCGCCTTTTAAGAAGCATTAGAAATCCATTGCTACGATACGTAGACATCTGCAAACGCTATTTCCTTGCAAGGAAGTGTCGCATTTACATTCATTTGAAGTGTAGACGAGGAATACATGACACTTCGCAAATCATATTATATCTTATCATGAAACATAGAAATGAGATGCGATATCGCGTTCTAAGAAGCATTAGAACACTATTGCTACGATAGGTAGACATCTGCAAGCGCTATTTCCTTGCAAGGAAGTGTCGCATTTACATTCATTTGAAGTGTAGACGAGGAATACATGACACTTCGCAAATCATATTATATCGTATCATGAAACATAGAAATGAGATGCGATATCGCGTTTTAAGAAGCATTAGAACACTATTGCTACGATAGGTAGACATTTGCAAACGCTATTTCCTTGCAAGGAAGTGTCGCATTTACATTCATTTGAAGTGTAGACGAGGAATACATAACACTTCGCAAACCATATTATATCTTATCATGAAACATAGAAATGAGATGCGATATCGCGTTCTAAGAAGCATTAGAACTCTATTGCTACGATACCTAGACATCTGCAGACGCTATTTCCTAGCAAGGAAGTGTCGCATTTACATTCACTTGAAGTGTAGACGAGGAATACATAACACTTCGCAAGTCATATTATATCTTACCATGAAACATAGAAATGAGATGCGATATCGCGTTCTAAGAAGCATTAGAACTCTAGTGCTACGATACCTAGACATCTGCAGACGCTATTTCCTAGCAAGGAAGTGTCGCATTTACATTCACTTGAAGTGTAGACGAGGAATACATAACACTTCGCAAGTCATATTATATCTTACCATGAAACATAGAAATGAGATGCGATATCGCGTTTTAAGAAGCATTAGAACTCTATTGCTACGATACGTAGACATCTGCAAACGCTATTTCCTTGCAAGGAAGTGTCGCATTTACATTCATTTGAAGTGTAGACGAGGAATGCATAACACTTCACAATGAATATTATATCTTATCATGAAACATAGATATGAGATGCAATATCTCGTTTTAAGAAGCATTAGAACTCTATTGCTACGATACCTAGACATCTGCAGACGCTATTTCCTAGCAAGGAAATGTCGCATTTACTTTCATTTGAAGTGTAGACGAGGAATACATGACACTTCGCAAATCATATTATATCTTATCATGAATATGAGATGAGATGAAAATGAATCATGAATAGACATTTGCAAACGCTATTTCCTTGCAAGGAAGTGTCGCATTTACATTCATTTGAAGTGTAGACGAGGAATACATAACACTTCGCAAACCATATTATATCTTACCATGAAACATAGAAATGAGATGCGATATCGCGTTCTAAGAAGCATTAGAACTCTATTGCTACGATACCTAGACATCTGCAGACGCTATTTCCTAGCAAGGAAGTGTCGCATTTACATTCACTTGAAGTGTAGACGAGGAATACATAACACTTCGCAAGTCATATTATATCTTACCATGAAACATAGAAATTAATTGCGATATCGCGTTTTAAGAAGCATTAGAACTCTATTGCTACGATACGTAGACATCTGCAAACGCTATTTCCTTGCAAGGAAGTGTCGCATTTACATTCATTTGAAGTGTAGACGAGGGATGCATAACACTTCACAATGTATATTATATCTTATCATGAAACATAGATATGAGATGCAATATCTCGTTTTAAGAAGCATTAGAACTCTATTGCTACGATACCTAGACATCTGCAGACGCTATTTCCTAGCAAGGAAGTGTCGCATTTACATTCATTTGAAGTGTAGACGAGGAATACATGACACTTCGCAAATCATATTATATCTTATCATGAAACATAGAAATGAGATGCGATATCGCGTTTTAAGAAGCATTAGAACACTATTGCTACGATAGGTAGACATTTGCAAACGCTATTTCCTTGCAAGGAAGTGTCGCATTTACATTCATTTGAAGTGTAGACGAGGAATACATAACACTTCGCAAATCATATTATATCTTACCATGAAACATAGAAATGAGATGCGATATCGCGTTCTAAGAAGCATTAGAACTCTATTGCTACGATACGTAGACATCTGCAAACGCTATTTCCTTGCAAGGAAGTGTCGCATTTACATTCAGTTGATGTGTAGACGAGGAATACATAACACTTCGCAAATCATATTATATCTTACCATGAAACATAGAAATGAGATGCGATATCGCGTTTTAAGAAGCATTAGAACTCTATTGCTACGATACGTGGACATCTGCAAACGCTATTTCCTTGCAAGGAAGTGTCGCATTTACATTCATTTGAAGTGTAGACGAGGAATGCATAACACTTCACAATGTATATTATATCTTATCATGAAACATAGATATGAGATGCAATATCTCGTTTTAAGAAGCATTAGAACTCTATTGCTACGATACCTAGACATCTGCAGACGCTATTTCCTAGCAAGGAAGTGTCGCATTTACATTCATTTGAAGTGTAGACGAGGAATACATGACACTTCGCAAATCATATTATATCTTATCATGAAACATAGAAATGAGATGCGATATCGCGTTTTAAGAAGCATTAGAACACTATTGCTACGATAGGTAGACATTTGCAAACGCTATTTCCTTGCAAGGAAGTGTCGCATTTACATTCATTTGAAGTGTAGACGAGGAATACATAACACTTCGCAAATCATATTATATCTTACCATGAAACATAGAAATGAGATGCGATATCGCGTTCTAAGAAGCATTAGAACTCTATTGCTACGATACCTAGACATCTGCAGACGCTATTTCCTAGCAAGGAAGTGTCGCATTTACATTCACTTGAAGTGTAGACGAGGAATACATAACACTCCGCAAGTCATATTATATCTTATCATGAAACATAGATATGAGATGCAATATCTCGTTTTAAGAAGCATTAGAACTCTATTGCTACGATACCTAGACATCTGCAGACGCTATTTCCTAGCAAGGAAGTGTCGCATTTACATTCATTTGAAGTGTAGACGAGGAATACATGACACTTCGCAAATCATATTATATCTTATCATGAAACATAGAAATGAGATGCGATATCGCGTTTTAAGAAGCATTAGAACACTATTGCTACGATAGGCAGACATTTGCAAACGCTATTTCCTTGCAAGGAAGTGTCGCATTTACATTCATTTGAAGTGTAGACGAGGAATACATAACACTTCGCAAATCATATTATATCTTACCATGAAACATAGAAATGAGATGCGATATCGCGTTCTAAGAAGCATTAGAACTCTATTGCTACGATACCTAGACATCTGCAGACGCTATTTCCTAGCAAGGAAGTGTCGCATTTACATTCACTTGAAGTGTAGACGAGGAATACATAACACTTCGCAAGTCATATTATATCTTACCATGAAACATAGAAATGAGATGCGATATCGCGTTTTAAGAAGCATTAGAACTCTATTGCTACGATACGTAGACATCTGCAAACGCTATTTCCTTGCAAGGAAGTGTCGCATTTACATTCATTTGAAGTGTAGACGAGGAATGCATAACACTTCACAATGAATATTATATCTTATCATGAAACATAGATATGAGATGCAATATCTCGTTTTAAGAAGCATTAGAACTCTATTGCTACGATACCTAGACATCTGCAGACGCTATTTCCTAGCAAGGAAGTGTCGCATTTACTTTCATTTGAAGTGTAGACGAGGAATACATGACACTTCGCAAATCATATTATATCTTATCATGAAACATAGAAATGAGATGCGATATCGCGTTTTAAGAAGCATTAGAACACTATTGCTACGATAGGTAGACATCTGCAAACGCTATTTCCTTGCAAGGAAGTGTCGCATTTACATTCATTTGAAGTGTAGACGAGGAATACATGACACTTCGCAAATCATATTATATCTTATCATGAAACATAGAAATGAGATGCGATATCGCGTTTTAAGAAGCATTAGAACACTATTGCTACGATAGGTAGACATTTGCAAACGCTATTTCCTTGCAAGGAAGTGTCGCATTTACATTCAGTTGATGTGTAGACGAGGAATACATAACACTTCGCAAATCATATTATATCTTACCATGAAACATAGAAATGAGATGCGATATCGCGTTTTAAGAAGCATTAGAACTCTATTGCTACGGTACGTAGACATCTGCAAACGCTATTTCCCTGCAAGGATGTGTCGCATTTACATTCATTTGATGTGTAGACGAGGAATACATAACACTTCACAATGAATATTATATCTTATCATGAAACATAGATATGAGATGCAATATCTCGTTTTAAGAAGCATTAGAACTCTATTGCTACGATAGGTAGACATTTGCAAACGCTATTTCCTTGCAAGGAAGTGTCGCATTTACATTCAGTTGATGTGTAGACGAGGAATACATAACACTTCGCAAATCATATTATATCTTACCATGAAACATAGAAATGAGATACGATATCGCGTTCTAAGAATCATAAGAACTCTATTGCTACGATACGTAGACATCTGCAAACGCTATTTCCTTGCAAAGAAGTGTCGCATTTACATTCATTTTATGTGTAGACGAGGAATACATAACACTTCGCAAATCATATTATATCTTACCATGAAACATAGAAATGAGATGCGATATCGCCTTTTAAGAATCATAAGAACTCTATTGCTACGATACGTAGACATCCGCAAACGCTATTTCCTTGCAAGGAAGTGTCGCATTTACATTCATTTGAAGTGTAGACGTGGAATACATAACACTCCGCAAATGATATTATATCTTACCATGAAACATAGAAATGAGATGCGATATCGCGTTTAAAGAATCATAAGAAATCTATTGCAACGATACGTAGACATCTGCAAACGCTATTTCCTTGCAAAGAAGTGTCGCATTTACATTCATTTGAAGTGTAGACGAGGAATACATAACACTTCGCAAATCATATTATACCTTACCATGAAACATAGAAATGAGATGCGATATCGCCTTTTAAGAAGCATTAGAAATCCATTGCTACGATACGTAGACATCTGCAAACGCTATTTCCTTGCAAGGAAGTGTCGCATTTACATTCATTTGAAGTGTAGACGAGGAATACATGACACTTCGCAAATCATATTATATCTTATCATGAAACATAGAAATGAGATGCGATATCGCGTTCTAAGAAGCATTAGAACACTATTGCTACGATAGGTAGACATCTGCAAGCGCTATTTCCTTGCAAGGAAGTGTCGCATTTACATTCATTTGAAGTGTAGACGAGGAATACATGACACTTCGCAAATCATATTATATCGTATCATGAAACATAGAAATGAGATGCGATATCGCGTTTTAAGAAGCATTAGAACACTATTGCTACGATAGGTAGACATTTGCAAACGCTATTTCCTTGCAAGGAAGTGTCGCATTTACATTCATTTGAAGTGTAGACGAGGAATACATAACACTTCGCAAACCATATTATATCTTATCATGAAACATAGAAATGAGATGCGATATCGCGTTCTAAGAAGCATTAGAACTCTATTGCTACGATACCTAGACATCTGCAGACGCTATTTCCTAGCAAGGAAGTGTCGCATTTACATTCACTTGAAGTGTAGACGAGGAATACATAACACTTCGCAAGTCATATTATATCTTACCATGAAACATAGAAATGAGATGCGATATCGCGTTCTAAGAAGCATTAGAACTCTAGTGCTACGATACCTAGACATCTGCAGACGCTATTTCCTAGCAAGGAAGTGTCGCATTTACATTCACTTGAAGTGTAGACGAGGAATACATAACACTTCGCAAGTCATATTATATCTTACCATGAAACATAGAAATGAGATGCGATATCGCGTTTTAAGAAGCATTAGAACTCTATTGCTACGATACGTAGACATCTGCAAACGCTATTTCCTTGCAAGGAAGTGTCGCATTTACATTCATTTGAAGTGTAGACGAGGAATGCATAACACTTCACAATGAATATTATATCTTATCATGAAACATAGATATGAGATGCAATATCTCGTTTTAAGAAGCATTAGAACTCTATTGCTACGATACCTAGACATCTGCAGACGCTATTTCCTAGCAAGGAAATGTCGCATTTACTTTCATTTGAAGTGTAGACGAGGAATACATGACACTTCGCAAATCATATTATATCTTATCATGAAACATAGAAATGAGATGCGATATCGCGTTTTAAGAAGCATTAGAACACTATTGCTACGATAGGTAGACATCTGCAAACGCTATTTCCTTGCAAGGAAGTGTCGCATTTACATTCATTTGAAGTGTAGACGAGGAATACATGACACTTCGCAAATCATATTATATCTTATCATGAAACATAGAAATGAGATGCGATATCGCGTTTTAAGAAGCATTAGAACACTATTGCTACGATAGGTAGACATTTGCAAACGCTATTTCCTTGCAAGGAAGTGTCGCATTTACATTCATTTGAAGTGTAGACGAGGAATACATAACACTTCGCAAACCATATTATATCTTACCATGAAACATAGAAATGAGATGCGATATCGCGTTCTAAGAAGCATTAGAACTCTATTGCTACGATACCTAGACATCTGCAGACGCTATTTCCTAGCAAGGAAGTGTCGCATTTACATTCACTTGAAGTGTAGACGAGGAATACATAACACTTCGCAAGTCATATTATATCTTACCATGAAACATAGAAATTAATTGCGATATCGCGTTTTAAGAAGCATTAGAACTCTATTGCTACGATACGTAGACATCTGCAAACGCTATTTCCTTGCAAGGAAGTGTCGCATTTACATTCATTTGAAGTGTAGACGAGGAATGCATAACACTTCACAATGTATATTATATCTTATCATGAAACATAGATATGAGATGCAATATCTCGTTTTAAGAAGCATTAGAACTCTATTGCTACGATACCTAGACATCTGCAGACGCTATTTCCTAGCAAGGAAGTGTCGCATTTACATTCATTTGAAGTGTAGACGAGGAATACATGACACTTCGCAAATCATATTATATCTTATCATGAAACATAGAAATGAGATGCGATATCGCGTTTTAAGAAGCATTAGAACACTATTGCTACGATAGGTAGACATTTGCAAACGCTATTTCCTTGCAAGGAAGTGTCGCATTTACATTCATTTGAAGTGTAGACGAGGAATACATAACACTTCGCAAATCATATTATATCTTACCATGAAACATAGAAATGAGATGCGATATCGCGTTCTAAGAAGCATTAGAACTCTATTGCTACGATACCTAGACATCTGCAGACGCTATTTCCTAGCAAGGAAGTGTCGCATTTACATTCACTTGAAGTGTAGACGAGGAATACATAACACTTCGCAAGTCATATTATATCTTACCATGAAACATAGAAATGAGATGCGATATCGCGTTTTAAGAAGCATTAGAACTCTATTGCTACGATACGTAGACATCTGCAAACGCTATTTCCTTGCAAGGAAGTGTCGCATTTACATTCATTTGAAGTGTAGACGAGGAAAGCATAACACTTCACAATGAATATTATATCTTATCATGAAACATAGATATGAGATGCAATATCTCGTTTTAAGAAGCATTAGAACTCTATTGCTACGATACCTAGACATCTGCAGACGCTATTTCCTAGCAAGGAAATGTCGCATTTACTTTCATTTGAAGTGTAGACGAGGAATACATGACACTTCGCAAATCATATTATATCTTATCATGAAACATAGAAATGAGATGCGATATCGCGTTTTAAGAAGCATTAGAACACTATTGCTACGATAGGTAGACATCTGCAAACGCTATTTCCTTGCAAGGAAGTGTCGCATTTACATTCATTTGAAGTGTAGACGAGGAATACATGACACTTCGCAAATCATATTATATCTTATCATGAAACATAGAAATGAGATGCGATATCGCGTTTTAAGAAGCATTAGAACACTATTGCTACGATAGGTAGACATTTGCAAACGCTATTTCCTTGCAAGGAAGTGTCGCATTTACATTCAGTTGATGTGTAGACGAGGAATACATAACACTTCGCAAATCATATTATATCTTACCATGAAACATAGAAATGAGATGCGATATCGCGTTTTAAGAAGCATTAGAACTCTATTGCTACGATACGTAGACATCTGCAAACGCTATTTCCCTGCAAGGATGTGTCGCATTTACATTCATTTGATGTGTAGACGAGGAATACATAACACTTCACAATGAATATTATATCTTATCATGAAACATAGATATGAGATGCAATATCTCGTTTTAAGAAGCATTAGAACTCTATTGCTACGATAGGTAGACATTTGCAAACGCTATTTCCTTGCAAGGAAGTGTCGCATTTACATTCAGTTGATGTGTAGACGAGGAATACATAACACTTCGCAAATCATATTATATCTTACCATGAAACATAGAAATGAGATACGATATCGCGTTCTAAGAATCATAAGAACACTATTGCTACGATACGTAGACATCTGCAAACGCTATTTCCTTGCAAAGAAGTGTCGCATTTACATTCATTTTATGTGTAGACGAGGAATACATAACACTTCGCAAATCATATTATATCTTACCATGAAACATAGAAATGAGATGCGATATCGCCTTTTAAGAATCATAAGAAATCTATTGCTACGATACGTAGACATCTGCAAACGCTATTTCCTTGCAAGGAAGTGTCGCATTTACATTCATTTGAAGTGTAGACGTGGAATACATAACACTCCGCAAATGATATTATATCTTACCATGAAACATAGAAATGAGATGCGATATCGCGTTTAAAGAATCATAAGAACTCTATTGCAACGATACGTAGAAATCTGCAAACGCTATTTCCTTGCAAAGAAGTGTCGCATTTACATTCATTTGATGTGTAGACGAGGAATACATAACACTTCGCAAATCATATTATATCTTACCATGAAACATAGGAATGAGATGCGATATCGCGTTTTAAGAATCATAAGAACTCTATTGCTACGATACGTAGACATCTGCAAACGCTATTTCCTTGCAAGGAAGTGTCGCATTTACATTCATTTGAAGTGTAGACGTGGAATACATAACACTCCGCAAATGATATTATATCTTACCATGAAACATAGAAATGAGATGCGATATCGCGTTTTAAGAATCATAAGAACTCTATTGCAACGATACGTAGACATCTGCAAACGCTATTTCCTTGCATAGAAGTGTCGCATTTACATTCATTTGAAGTGTAGACGAGGAATACATGACACTTCGCAAATCATATTATATCTTACCATGAAACATAGAAATGAGATGCGATATCGCGTTTTAAGAAGCATTAGAACACTATTGCTACGATAGGTAGACATGTGCAAACGCTATTTCCTTGCAAGGAAGTGTCACATTTACATTCATTTGAAGTGTAGACGAGGAATACATAACACTTCGCAAATCATATTATATCTTACCATGAAACATAGAAATGAGATGCGATATCGCGTTCTAAGAAGCATTAGAACTCTATTGCTACGATACCTAGACATCTGCAGACGCTATTTCCTAGCAAGGATGTGTCGCATTTACATTCATTTGAAGTGTAGACGAGGAATACATGACACTTCGCAAATCATATAATATCTTACCATGAAACATAGAAATGAGATGCGATATCGCGTTTTAAGAATCAAAAGATCTCTATTGCTACGATACGTAGACATCTGCAAACGCTATTTCCTTGCAAGGAAGTGTCGCATTTACATTCATTTGATGTGTAGACGAGGAATACATAACACTTCGCAAATCATATTATATCTTACCATGAAACATAGGAATGAGATGCGATATCGCGTTTTAAGAATCATAAGAACTCTATTGCTACGATACGTAGACATCTGCAAACGCTATTTCCTTGCAAGGAAGTGTCGCATTTACATTCATTTGAAGTGTAGACGTGGAATACATAACACTCCGCAAATGATATTATATCTTACCATGAAACATAGAAATGAGATGCGATATCGCGTTTTAAGAATCATAAGAACTCTATTGCAACGATACGTAGACATCTGCAAACGCTATTTCCTTGCATAGAAGTGTCGCATTTACATTCATTTGAAGTGTAGACGAGGAATACATAACACTTCGCAAATCATATTATACCTTACCATGAAACATAGAAATGAGATGCGATATCGCCTTTTAAGAAGCATTAGAAATCCATTGCTACGATACGTAGATATCTGCAAACGCTATTTCCTTGCAAGGAAGTGTCGCATTTACATTCATTTGAAGTGTAGACGAGGAATACATGACACTTCGCAAATCATATTATATCTTACCATGAAACATAGAAATGAGATGCGATATCGCGTTTTAAGAATCATAAGAACTCTATTGCTACCATACGTAGACATCTGCAAGCGCTATTTCCTTGCAAGGAAGTGTCGCATTTACATTCAGTTCATGTGTAGACGAGGAATACATAACACTTCGCAAATCATATTATATCTTACCATGAAACATAGAAATGAGATGCGATATCGCGTTTTAAGAAGCATTAGAACTCTATTGCTACGATACGTAGACATCTGCAAACGCTATTTCCTTGCAAGGAAGTGTCGCATTTACATTCATTTGAAGTGTAGACGAGGAATACATGACGCTTCGCAAATCATATTATATCTTATCATGAAACATAGAAATGAGATGCGATATCGCGTTTTAAGAATCATAAGAACTCTATTGCTACGATACGTAGACATCTGCAAACGCTATTTCCTTGCAGGGAAGCGTCGCATTTACATTCATTTGAAGTGTAGACGAGGAATGCATAACACTTCACAATGAATATTATATCTTATCATGAAACATAGATATGAGATGCAATATCTCGTTTTAAGAAGCATTAGAACTCTATTGCTACGATACTTAGACATCTGCAGACGCTATTTCCTAGCAAGGAAGTGTCGCATTTACATTCATTTGAAGTGTAGACGAGGAATACATAACACTTCGCAAATCATTTTATATCTTACCATGAAACATAGAAATGGGATGCGATCTCGCGTTTTAAGAAGCATTAGAACACTATTGCTACGATACGTAGGCATCTGCAAACGCTATTTCCTAGCGAGAAAGTGTCGCATTCACATTCATTTGAAGTGTAGACGAGGAAAACATAACACTTCGCAAATCATATTATATCTTACCATGAAACATAGAAATGAGATGCGATATCGCGTTTTAAGAAGCATTAGAACTCTATTGCTACGATACGTAGACATCTGCAAACGCTATTTCCTTGCAAGGAAGTGTCGCATTTACAATCATTTGAAGTGTAGGCGAGGAATACATAACACTTCGCAAATCATATTATATCTTACCATGAAACATAGAAATGAAATGCGATATCGCGTTTTAAGAATCATAAGAACTCTATTGCTACGATACGTAGACATCTGCAAACGCTATTTCCTTGCAAAGAAGTGTCGCATTTACATTCATTTGAAGTGTAGACGAGGAATACATAACACTTCGCAAATCATATTATACCTTACCATGAAACATAGAAATGAGATGCGATATCGCGTTTTAAGAAGCATTAGAACTCTATTGCTACGATACGTAGACATCTGCAAACGCTATTTCCTTGCAAGGAAGTGTCGCATTTACATTCATTTGAAGTGTATGCGAGGAATACATGACACTTCGCAAATCATATTATATCTTATCATGAAACATAGAAATGAGATGCGATATCGCGTTTTAAGAAGCATTAGAACACTATTGCTACGATAGGTAGACATTTGCAAACGCTATTTCCTTGCAAGGAAGTGTCGCATTTACATTCATTTGAAGTGTAGACGAGGAATACATAACACTTCGCAAATCATATTATATCTTACCATGAAACATTGAAATGAGATGCGATATCGCGTTTTAAGAAGCATTAGAACTCTATTGCTACTATACCTAGACATCTGCAGGCGCTATTTCCTAGCAAGGAAGTGTCGCATTTACATTCATTTGAAGTGTAGACGAGGAATACATAACACTTCGCAAGTCATATTATATCTTACCATGAAACATAGAAATGAGATGCGATATCGCGTTTTAAGAAGCATTAGAACTCTATTGCTACGATACGTAGACATCTGCAAACGCTATTTCCTTGCAAGGATGTGTCGCATTTACATTCATTTGAAGTGTAGACGAGGAATACATGACACTTCGCAAATCATATTATATATTATCATGAAACATAGAAATGAGATGCGATATCGCGTTTTAAGAAGCATTAGAACACTATTGCTACGATAGGTAGACATTTGCAAACGCTATTTCCTTGCAAGGAAGTGTCGCATTTACATTCAGTTGATGTGTAGACGAGGAATACATAACACTTCGCAAATCATATTATATCTTACCATGAAACATAGAAATGAGATGCGATTTCGCGTTTTAAGAATCATAAGAACTCTATTGCAACGATACGTAGATATCTGCAAACGCTATTTCCTTGCAAAGAAGTGTCGCATTTACATTCATTTGAATCGTAGACGAGGAATGCATAACACTTCGCACTGAATATTATATCTTATCATGAAACATAGGTATGAGATGCAATATCTCGTTTTAAGAAGCATTTGAACTCTATTGCTTCGATACGTAGACATCTGCAAACGCTATTTCCTTGCAAGGAAGTGTCGCATTTACATTCATTTGATGTGTAGACGAGGAATACATGACACTTCGCAAATAATATTATATCTTACCCTGAAACATAGAAATGAGATGCGATATCGCGTTTTAAGAATCATAAGAACTCTATTGCTACGATACGTAGACATCTGCAAACGCTATTTCCTTGCAAAGAGGTGTCGCATTTACATTCATTTGAAGTGTAGACGAGGAATACATAACACTTCGCAAATCATATTATATCTTACCGTGAAACATAGAAATGAGATGCGATATCGCGTTTTAAGAATCATAAGAACTCTATTGCTACGATACGTAGACATCTGCAAGCGCTATTTCCTTGCAAGGAAGTGTCGCATTTACATTCAGTTGATGTGTAGACGAGGAATACATAACACTTCGCAAATCATATTATATCTTACCATGAAACATAGAAATGAGATGCGATATCGCGTTTTAAGAAGCATTAGAACTCTATTGATACGATACGTAGACATCTGCAAACGCTATTTCCTTGCAAGGAAGTGTCGCATTTACATTCATTTGAAGTGTAGACGAGGAATACATGACACTTCGCAAATCATATTATATCTTATCATGAAACATAGAAATGAGATGCGATATCGCGTTTTAAGAAGCATTAGAACACTATTGCTACGATAGGTAGACATTTGCAAACGCTATTTCCTTGCAAGGAAGTGTCGCATTTACATTCAGTTGATGTGTAGACGAGGAATACATAACACTTCGCAAATCATATTATATCTTACCATGAAACATAGAAATGAGATGCGATATCGCGTTTTAAGAAGCATTAGAACTCTATTGCTACGATACGTAGACATCTGCAAACGCTATTTCCTTGCAAGGAAGTGTCGCATTTACATTCATTTGAAGTGTAGACGAGGAATACATGACACTTCGCAAATCGTATTATATCTTATCATGAAACATAGAAATGAGATGCGATATCGCGTTTTAAGAAGCATTAGAACACTATTGCTACGATGGGTAGACATTTGCAAACGCTATTTCCTTGCAAGGAAGTGTCGCATTTACATTCATTTGAAGTGTAGACGAGGAATACATAACACTTCGCAAATCATATTATATCTTACCATGAAACATAGAAATGAGATGCGATATCGCGTTTTAAGAAGCATTAGAGCTCTATTGCTACGATACGTAGACATCTGCAAACGCTATTTCCTTGCAAGGAAGTGTCGCATTTACATTCATTTGAAGTGTAGACGAGGAATACATAACACTTCGCAAGTCATATTATATCTTACCATGAAACACAGAAATGAGATGCGATATCGCGTTTTAAGAAGCATTAGAACTCTATTGCTACGATACGTAGACATCTGCAAACGCTATTTCCTTGCAAGGAAGTGTCGCATTTACATTCATTTTATGTGTAGACGAGGAATACATAACACTTCGCAAATCATATTATATCTTACCATGAAACATAGAAATGAGATGCGATATCGCGTTCTAAGAAGCATTAGAACTCTATTGCTACGATACGTAGACATCTGCAAACGCTATTTCCTTGCAAGGAAGTGTCGCATTTACATTCATTTGAAGTGTAGACGAGGAATACATGACACTTCGCAAATCATATTATATCCTATCATGAAACATAGAAATGAGATGCGATATCGCGTTTTAAGAAGCATTAGAACACTATTGCTACGATACGTAGGCATCTGCAAACGCTATTTCCTAGCGAGAAAGTGTCGCATTCACATTCATTTGAAGTGTAGACGAGGAAAACATAACACTTCGCAAATCATATTATATCTTACCATGAAACATAGAAATGAGATGCGATATCGCGTTTTAAGAAGCATTAGAACTCTATTGCTACGATACGTAGACATCTGCAAACGCTATTTCCTTGCAAGGAAGTGTCGCATTTACATTCATTTGAAGTGTAGGCGAGGAATACATAACACTTCGCAAATCATATTATATCTTACCATGAAACATTGAAATGAAATGCGATATCGCGTTTTAAGAAGCATTAGAACTCTATTGCTACTATACCTAGACATCTGCAGACGCTATTTCCTAGCAAGGAAGTGTCGCATTTACATTCATTTGAAGTGTAGACGAGGAATACATAACACTTCGCAAGTCATATTATATCTTACCATGAAACATAGAAATGAGATGCGATATCGCGTTTTAAGAAGCATTAGAACTCTATTGCTACGATACGTAGACATCTGCAAACGCTATTTCCTTGCAAGGAAGTGTCGCATTTACATTCATTTGAAGTGTAGACGAGGAATACATGACACTTCGCAAATCATATTATATCTTATCATGAAACATAGAAATGAGATGCGATATCGCGTTTTAAGAAGCATTAGAACACTATTGCTACGATAGGTAGACATTTGCAAACGCTATTTCCTTGCAAGGAAGTGTCGCATTTACATTCAGTTGATGTGTAGACGAGGAATACATAACACTTCGCAAATCATATTATATCTTACCATGAAACATAGAAATGAGATGCGATATCGCGTTTTAAGAAGCATTAGAACTCTATTGCTACGATACGTAGACATCTGCAAACGCTATTTCCTTGCAAGGAAGTGTCGCATTTACATTCATTTGAAGTGTAGACGAGGAATACATAACACTTCGCAAGTCATATTATATCTTACCATGAAACACAGAAATGAGATGCGATATCGCGTTTTAAGAAGCATTAAAACTCTATTGCTACGATACGTAGACATCTGCAAACGCTATTTCCTTGCAAGGAAGTGTCGCATTTACATTCATTTGATGTGTAGACGAGGAATACATAACACTTCGCAAATCATATTATATCTTACCATGAAACATAGAAATGAGATGCGATATCGCGTTCTAAGAAGCATTAGAACTCTATTGCTACGATACGTAGACATCTGCAAACGCTATTTCCTTGCAAGGAAGTGTCGCATTTACATTCATTTGAAGTGTAGACGAGGAATACATGACACTTCGCAAATCATATTATATCCTATCATGAAACATAGAAATGAGATGCGATATCGCGTTTTAAGAAGCATTAGAACACTATTGCTACGATACGTAGGCATCTGCAAACGCTATTTCCTAGCGAGAAAGTGTCGCATTCACATTCATTTGAAGTGTAGACGAGGAAAACATAACACTTCGCAAATCATATTATATCTTACCATGAAACATAGAAATGAGATGCGATATCGCGTTTTAAGAAGCATTAGAACTCTATTGCTACGATACGTAGACATCTGCAAACGCTATTTCCTTGCAAGGAAGTGTCGCATTTACATTCATTTGAAGTGTAGGCGAGGAATACATAACACTTCGCAAATCATATTATATCTTACCATGAAACATTGAAATGAAATGCGATATCGCGTTTTAAGAAGCATTAGAACTCTATTGCTACTATACCTAGACATCTGCAGACGCTATTTCCTAGCAAGGAAGTGTCGCATTTACATTCATTTGAAGTGTAGACGAGGAATACATAACACTTCGCAAGTCATATTATATCTTACCATGAAACATAGAAATGAGATGCGATATCGCGTTTTAAGAAGCATTAGAACTCTATTGCTACGATACGTAGACATCTGCAAACGCTATTTCCTTGCAAGGAAGTGTCGCATTTACATTCATTTGAAGTGTAGACGAGGAATACATGACACTTCGCAAATCATATTATATATTATCATGAAACATAGAAATGAGATGCGATATCGCGTTTTAAGAAGCATTAGAACACTATTGCTACGATAGGTAGACATTTGCAAACGCTATTTCCTTGCAAGGAAGTGTCGCATTTACATTCAGTTGATGTGTAGACGAGGAATACATAACACTTCGCAAATCATATTATATCTTACCATGAAACATAGAAATGAGATGCGATATCGCGTTTTAAGAATCATAAGAACTCTATTGCAACGATACGTAGATATCTGCAAACGCTATTTCCTTGCAAAGAGGTGTCGCATTTACATTCATTCGAAGTGTAGACGAGGAATACATAACACTTCGCAAATCATATTATATCTTACCGTGAAACATAGAAATGAGATGCGATATCGCGTTTTAAGAATCATAAGAACTCTATTGCTACGATACGTAGACATCTGCAAGCGCTATTTCCTTGCAAGGAAGTGTCGCATTTACATTCAGTTGATGTGTAGACGAGGAATACATAACACTTCGCAAATCATATTATATCTTACCATGAAACATAGAAATGAGATGCGATATCGCGTTTTAAGAAGCATTAGAACTCTATTGCTATGATACGTAGACATCTGCAAACGCTATTTCCTTGCAAGGAAGTGTCGCATTTACATTCATTTGAAGTGTAGACGAGGAATACATGACACTTCGCAAATCATATTATATATTATCATGAAACATAGAAATGAGATGCGATATCGCGTTTTAAGAAGCATTAGAACACTATTGCTACGATAGGTAGACATTTGCAAACGCTATTTCCTTGCAAGGAAGTGTCGCATTTACATTCAGTTGATGTGTAGACGAGGAATACATAACACTTCGCAAATCATATTATATCTTACCATGAAACATAGAAATGAGATGCGATATCGCGTTTTAAGAAGCATTAGAACTCTATTGCTACGATACGTAGACATCTGCAAACGCTATTTCCTTGCAAGGAAGTGTCGCATTTACATTCATTTGAAGTGTAGACGAGGAATACATGACACTTCGCAAATCATATTATATCTTATCATGAAACATAGAAATGAGATGCGATATCGCGTTTTAAGAAGCATTAGAACACTATTGCTACGATAGGTAGACATTTGCAAACGCTATTTCCTTGCAAGGAAGTGTCGCATTTACATTCATTTGAAGTGTAGACGAGGAATACATAACACTTCGCAAATCATATTATATCTTACCATGAAACATAGAAATGAGATGCGATATCGCGTTTTAAGAAGCATTAGAACTCTATTGCTACGATACGTAGACATCTGCAAACGCTATTTCCTTGCAAGGAAGTGTCGCATTTACATTCATTTGAAGTGTAGACGAGGAATACATAACACTTCGCAAGTCATATTATATCTTACCATGAAACACAGAAATGAGATGCGATATCGCGTTTTAAGAAGCATTAGAACTCTATTGCTACGATACGTAGACATCTGCAAACGCTATTTCCTTGCGAGGAAGTGTCGCATTTACATTCATTTGAAGTGTAGACGAGGAATGCATAACACTTCACAATGAATATTATATCTTATCATGAAACATAGATATGAGATGCAATATCTCGTTTTAAGAAGCATTAGAACTCTATTGCTACGATACCTAGACATCTGCAGACGCTATTTCCTAGCAAGGAAGTGTCGCATTTACATTCATTTGAAGTGTAGACGAGGAATACATGACACTTCGCAAGTCATATTATATCTTACCATGAAACATAGAAATGAGATGCGATATCGCGTTTTAAGAAGCATTAGAACTCTATTGCTACGATACGTAGACATCTGCAAACGCTATTTCCTTGCAAGGAAGTGTCGCATTTACATTCATTTGAAGTGTAGACGAGGAATACATGACACTTCGCAAATCATATTATATATTATCATGAAACATAGAAATGAGATGCGATATCGCGTTTTAAGAAGCATTAGAACACTATTGCTACGATAGGTAGACATTTGCAAACGCTATTTCCTTGCAAGGAAGTGTCGCATTTACATTCAGTTGATGTGTAGACGAGGAATACATAACACTTCGCAAATCATATTATATCTTACCATGAAACATAGAAATGAGATGCGATATCGCGTTTTAAGAATCATAAGAACTCTATTGCAACGATACGTAGATATCTGCAAACGCTATTTCCTTGCAAAGAGGAGTCGCATTTACATTCATTTGAAGTGTAGACGAGGAATACATAACACTTCGCAAATCATATTATATCTTACCGTGAAACATAGAAATGAGATGCGATATCGCGTTTTAAGAATCATAAGAACTCTATTGCTACGATACGTAAACATCTGCAAGCGCTATTTCCTTGCAAGGAAGTGTCGCATTTACATTCAGTTGATGTGTAGACGAGGAATACATAACACTTCGCAAATCATATTATATCTTACCATGAAACATAGAAATGAGATGCGATATCGCGTTTTAAGAAGCATTAGAACTCTATTGCTACGATACGTAGACATCTGCAAACGCTATTTCCTTGCAAGGAAGTGTCGCATTTACATTCATTTGAAGTGTAGACGAGGAATACATGACACTTCGCAAATCATATTATATCTTATCATGAAACATAGAAATGAGATGCGATATCGCGTTTTAAGAAGCATTAGAACACTATTGCTACGATAGGTAGACATTTGCAAACGCTATTTCCTTGCAAGGAAGTGTCGCATTTACATTCAGTTGATGTGTAGACGAGGAATACATAACACTTCGCAAATCATATTATATCTTACCATGAAACATAGAAATGAGATGCGATATCGCGTTTTTAGAAGCATTAGAACTCTATTGCTACGATACGTAGACATCTGCAAACGCTATTTCCTTGCAAGGAAGTGTCGCATTTACATTCATTTGAAGTGTAGACGAGGAATACATGACACTTCGCAAATCATATTATATCTTATCATGAAACATAGAAATGAGATGCGATATCGCGTTTTAAGAAGCATTAGAACACTATTGCTACGATAGGTAGACATTTGCAAACGCTATTTCCTTGCAAGGAAGTGTCGCATTTACATTCATTTGAAGTGTAGACGAGGAATACATAACACTTCGCAAATCATATTATATCTTACCATGAAACATAGAAATGAGATGCGATATCGCGTTTTAAGAAGCATTAGAACTCTATTGCTACGATACGTAGACATCTGCAAACGCTATTTCCTTGCAAGGAAGTGTCGCATTTACATTCATTTGAAGTGTAGACGAGGAATACATAACACTTCGCAAGTCATATTATATCTTACCATGAAACACAGAAATGAGATGCGATATCGCGTTTTAAGAAGCATTAGAACTCTATTGCTACGATACGTAGACATCTGCAAACGCTATTTCCTTGCGAGGAAGTGTCGCATTTACATTCATTTGAAGTGTAGACGAGGAATGCATAACACTTCACAATGAATATTATATCTTATCATGAAACATAGATATGAGATGCAATATCTCGTTTTAAGAAGCATTAGAACTCTATTGCTACGATACCTAGACATCTGCAGACGCTATTTCCTAGCAAGGAAGTGTCGCATTTACATTCATTTGAAGTGTAGACGAGGAATACATGACACTTCGCAAGTCATATTATATCTTACCATGAAACATAGAAATGAGATGCGATATCGCGTTTTAAGAAGCATTAGAACTCTATTGCTACGATACGTAGACATCTGCAAACGCTATTTCCTTGCAAGGAAGTGTCGCATTTACATTCATTTGAAGTGTAGACGAGGAATACATGACACTTCGCAAATCATATTATATATTATCATGAAACATAGAAATGAGATGCGATATCGCGTTTTAAGAAGCATTAGAACACTATTGCTACGATAGGTAGACATTTGCAAACGCTATTTCCTTGCAAGGAAGTGTCGCATTTACATTCAGTTGATGTGTAGACGAGGAATACATAACACTTCGCAAATCATATTATATCTTACCATGAAACATAGAAATGAGATGCGATATCGCGTTTTAAGAATCATAAGAACTCTATTGCAACGATACGTAGATATCTGCAAACGCTATTTCCTTGCAAAGAGGAGTCGCATTTACATTCATTTGAAGTGTAGACGAGGAATACATAACACTTCGCAAATCATATTATATCTTACCGTGAAACATAGAAATGAGATGCGATATCGCGTTTTAAGAATCATAAGAACTCTATTGCTACGATACGTAAACAACTGCAAGCGCTATTTCCTTGCAAGGAAGTGTCGCATTTACATTCAGTTGATGTGTAGACGAGGAATACATAACACTTCGCAAATCATATTATATCTTACCATGAAACATAGAAATGAGATGCGATATCGCGTTTTAAGAAGCATTAGAACTCTATTGCTACGATACGTAGACATCTGCAAACGCTATTTCCTTGCAAGGAAGTGTCGCATTTACATTCATTTGAAGTGTAGACGAGGAATACATGACACTTCGCAAATCATATTATATCTTATCATGAAACATAGAAATGAGATGCGATATCGCGTTTTAAGAAGCATTAGAACACTATTGCTACGATAGGTAGACATTTGCAAACGCTATTTCCTTGCAAGGAAGTGTCGCATTTACATTCAGTTGATGTGTAGACGAGGAATACATAACACTTCGCAAATCATATTATATCTTACCATGAAACATAGAAATGAGATGCGATATCGCGTTTTAAGAAGCATTAGAACACTATTGCTACGATACGTAGACATCTGCAAACGCTATTTCCTTGCAAGGAAGTGTCGCATTTACATTCATTTGAAGTGTAGACGAGGAATACATGACACTTCGCAAATCATATTATATCTTATCATGAAACATAGAAATGAGATGCGATATCGCGTTTTAAGAAGCATTAGAACACTATTGCTACGATAGGTAGACATTTGCAAACGCTATTTCCTTGCAAGGAAGTGTCGCATTTACATTCATTTGAAGTGTAGACGAGGAATACATAACACTTCGCAAATCATATTATATCTTACCATGAAACATAGAAATGAGATGCGATATCGCGTTTTAAGAAGCATTAGAACTCTATTGCTACGATACGTAGACATCTGCAAACGCTATTTCCTTGCAAGGAAGTGTCGCATTTACATTCATTTGAAGTGTAGACGAGGAATACATAACACTTCGCAAGTCATATTATATCTTACCATGAAACACAGAAATGAGATGCGATATCGCGTTTTAAGAAGCATTAGAACTCTATTGCTACGATACGTAGACATCTGCAAACGCTATTTCCTTGCAAGGAAGTGTCGCATTTACATTCATTTGAAGTGTAGACGAGGAATACATGACACTTCGCAAATCATATTATATCCTATCATGAAACATAGAAATGAGATGCGATATCGCGTCTTAAGAAGCATTAGAACACTATTGCTACGATAGGTAGACATTTGCAAACGCTATTTCCTTGCAAGGAAGTGTCGCATTTACATTCATTTGAAGTGTAGACGAGGAATACATGACACTTCGCAAATCATATTATATCCTATCATGAAACATAGAAATGAGATGCGATATCGCGTTTTAAGAAGCATTAGAACACTATTGCTACGATAGGTAGACATTTGCAAACGCTATTTCCTTGCAAGGAAGTGTCGCATTTACATTCATTTGAAGTGTAGACGAGGAATACATAACACTTCGCAAATCATATTATATCTTACCATGAAACATAGAAATGAGATGCGATATCGCGTTCTAAGAAGCATTAGAACTCTATTGCTACGATACCTAGACATCTGCAGACGCTATTTCCTAGAAAGGAAGTGTCGCATTTACATTCATTTGAAGTGTAGACGAGGAATACATAACACTTCGCAGAGTCATATTATATCTTACCATGAAACATAGAAATGAGATGCGATATCGCGTTTTAAGAAGCATTAGAACTCCATTGCTACGATACGTAGACATCTGCAAACGCTATTTCCTTGCAAGGAAGTGTCGCATTTACATTCATTTGATGTGTAGACGAGGAATACATAACACTTCGCAAATCATATTATATCTTACCATGAAACATAGAAATGAGATGCGATATCGCGTTTTAAGAAGCATTAGAACTCTATTGCTACGATACGTAGACATCTGCAAACGCTATTTCCTTGCAAGGAAGTGTCGCATTTACATTCATTTGATGTGTAGACGAGGAATACATAACACTTCGCAAATCATATTATATCTTACCATGAAACATAGAAATGAGATGCGATATCGCGTTCTAAGAAGCATTAGAACTCTATTGCTACGATACGTAGACATCTGCAAACGCTATTTCCTTGCAAGGAAGTGTCGCATTTACATTCAGTTCATGTGTAGACGAGGAATACATAACACTTCGCAAATCATATTATATCTTACCATGAAACATAGAAATGAGATGCGATATCGCGTTTTAAGAATCACAAGAACTCTATTGCTACGATACGTAGACATCTGCAAACGCTATTTCCTTGCAAGGAAGTGTCGCATTTACATTCATTTGAAGTGTAGACGAGGAATGCATAACACTTCACAATGAATATTATATCTTATCATGAAACATAGATATGAGATGCAATATCTCGTTTTAAGAAGCATTAGAACTCTATTGCTACGATACCTAGACATCTGCAGACGCTATTTCCTAGCAAGGAAGTGTCGCATTTACATTCATTTGAAGTGTAGACGAGGAATACATGACACTTCGCAAATCATATTATATCTTATCATGAAACATAGAAATGAGATGCGATATCGCGTTTTAAGAGGCATTAGAACACTATTGCTACGATAGGTAGACATTTGCAAACGCTATTTCCTTGCAAGGAAGTGTCGCATTTACATTCATTTGAAGTGTAGACGAGGAATACATAACACTTCGCAAATCATATTATATCTTACCATGAAACATAGAAATGAGATGCGATATCGCGTTCTAAGAAGCATTAGAACTCTATTGCTACGATACCTAGACATCTGCAGACGCTATTTCCTAGCAAGGAAGTGTCGCATTTACATTCATTTGAAGTGTAGACGAGGAATACATAACACTTCGCAAGTCATATTATATCTTACCATGAAACATAGAAATGAGATGCGATATCGCGTTTTAAGAAGCATTAGAACTCTATTGCTACGATACGTAGACATCTGCAAACGCTATTTCCTTGCAAGGAAGTGTCGCATTTACATTCATTTGATGTGTAGACGAGGAATACATAACACTTCGCAAATCATATTATATCTTACCATGAAACATAGAAATGAGATGCGATATCGCGTTTTAAGAAGCATTATAACACTATTGCTACGATAGGTAGACATTTGCAAACGCTATTTCCTTGCAAGGAAGTGTCGCATTTACATTCATTTGAAGTGTAGACGAGGAATACATAACACTTCGCAAATCATATTATATCTTACCATGAAACATAGAAATGAGATGCGATATCGCGTTCTAAGAAGCATTAGAACTCTATTGCTACGATACCTAGACATCTGCAGACGCTATTTCCTAGCAAGGAAGTGTCGCATTTACATTCATTTGAAGTGTAGACGAGGAATACATAACACTTCGCAGAGTCATATTATATCTTACCATGAAACATAGAAATGAGATGCGATATCGCGTTTTAAGAAGCATTAGAACTCTATTGCTACGATACGTAGACATCTGCAAACGCTATTTCCTTGCAAGGAAGTGTCGCATTTACATTCATTTGATGTGTAGACGAGGAATACATAACACTTCGCAAATCATATTATATCTTACCATGAAACATAGAAATGAGATGCGATATCGCGTTTTAAGAAGCATTAGAACTCTATTGCTACGATACGTAGACATCTGCAAACGCTATTTCCTTGCAAGGAAGTGTCGCATTTACATTCATTTGATGTGTAGACGAGGAATACATAACACTTCGCAAATCATATTATATCTTACCATGAAACATAGAAATGAGATGCGATATCGCGTTCTAAGAAGCATTAGAACTCTATTGCTACGATACGTAGACATCTGCAAACGCTATTTCCTTGCAAGGAAGTGTCGCATTTACATTCATTTGAAGTGTAGACGAGGAATACATGACACTTCGCAAATCATATTATATCCTATCATGAAACATAGAAATGAGATGCGATATCGCGTTTTAAGAAGCATTAGAACACTATTGCTACGATAGGTAGACATTTGCAAACGCTATTTCCTTGCAAGGAAGTGTCGCATTTACATTCAGTTGATGTGTAGACGAGGAATACATAACACTTCGCAAATCATATTATATCTTACCATGAAACATAGAAATGAGATGCGATATCGCGTTTTAAGAATCACAAGAACTCTATTGCTACGATACGTAGACATCTGCAAACGCTATTTCCTTGCAAGGAAGTGTCGCATTTACATTCATTTGAAGTGTAGACGAGGAATGCATAACACTTCACAATGAATATTATATCTTATCATGAAACATAGATATGAGATGCAATATCTCGTTTTAAGAAGCATTAGAACTCTATTGCTACGATACCTAGACATCTGCAGACGCTATTTCCTAGCAAGGAAGTGTCGCATTTACATTCATTTGAAGTGTAGACGAGGAATACATGACACTTCGCAAATCATATTATATCTTATCATGAAACATAGAAATGAGATGCGATATCGCGTTTTAAGAGGCATTAGAACACTATTGCTACGATAGGTAGACATTTGCAAACGCTATTTCCTTGCAAGGAAGTGTCGCATTTACATTCATTTGAAGTGTAGACG
Organism: Xylocopa sonorina; assembly: GCF_050948175.1. Classification (NCBI taxonomy): domain Eukaryota; kingdom Metazoa; phylum Arthropoda; class Insecta; order Hymenoptera; family Apidae; genus Xylocopa; species Xylocopa sonorina. The sequence continues at coordinate 849,593 of NW_027490204.1, forward strand.
AGGAATACATAACACTTCGCAAATCATATTATATCTTACCATGAAACATAGAAATGAGATGCGATATCGCGTTCTAAGAAGCATTAGAACTCTATTGCTACGATACCTAGACATCTGCAGACGCTATTTCCTAGCAAGGAAGTGTCGCATTTACATTCATTTGAAGTGTAGACGAGGAATACATAACACTTCGCAAGTCATATTATATCTTACCATGAAACATAGAAATGAGATGCGATATCGCGTTTTAAGAAGCATTAGAACTCTATTGCTACGATACGTAGACATCTGCAAACGTTATTTCCTTGCAAGGAAGTGTCGCATTTACATTCATTTGATGTGTAGACGAGGAATACATAACACTTCGCAAATCATATTATATCTTACCATGAAACATAGAAATGAGATGCGATATCGCGTTTTAAGAAGCATTAGAACTCTATTGCTACGATACGTAGACATCTGCAAACGCTATTTCCTTGCAAGGAAGTCGCATTTACATTCATTTGAAGTGTAGACGAGGAATACATGACACTTCGCAAATCATATTATATCTTATCATGAAACATAGAAATGAGATGCGATATCGCGTTTTAAGAAGCATTAGAACACTATTGCTACGATAGGTAGACATTTGCAAACGCTATTTCCTTGCAAGGAAGTGTCGCATTTACATTCAGTTGATGTGTAGACGAGGAATACATAACACTTCGCAAATCATATTATATCTTACCATGAAACATAGAAATGAGATGCGATATCGCGTTTTAAGAAGCATTAGAACTCTATTGCTACGATACCTAGACATCTGCAGACGTTATTTCCTAGCAAGGAAGTGTCGCATTTACATTCATTTGAAGTGTAGACGAGGAATACATAACACTTCGCAAATCATTTTATATCTTACCATGAAACATAGAAATGGGATGCGATCTCGCGTTTTAAGAAGCATTAGAAATCTATTGCTACGATACGTAGGCATCTGCAAGCGCTATTTCCTTGCAAGGAAGTGTCGCATTTACATTCAGTTGAATCGTAGACGAGGAATGCATAACACTTCGCAATGAATATTATATCTTATCATGAAACATAGATATGATATGCAATATCTCGTTTTAAGAAGCATTTGAACTCTATTGCTTCGATACGTAGACATCTGCAAACGCTATTTCCTTGCAAGCAAGTGTCGCATTTACATTCATTTGATGTGTAGACGAGGAATACATAACACTTCGCAAATCATATTATATCTTACCATGAAACATAGAAATGAGATGCGATATCGCGTTTTAAGAAGCATTAGAACTCTATTGCTACGATACGTAGATATCTGCAAACGCTATTTCCTTGCAAGGAAGTGCCGCATTTACATTCATTTGAAGTGTAGACGAGGAATACATGACACTTCGCAAATCATATTATATCTTACCATGAAACATAGAAATGAGATGCGATATCGCGTTTTAAGAAGCATTAGAACACTATTGCTACGATAGGTAGATATTTGCAAACGCTATTTCCTTGCAAGGAAGTGTCGCATTTACATTCATTTGAAGTGTAGACGAGGAATACATAACACTTCGCAAGTCATATTATATCTTACCATGAAACATAGAAATGAGATGCGATATCGCGTTTTAAGAAGCATTAGAACTCTATTGCTACGATACCTTGACATCTGCAGACGCTATTTCCTAGCAAGGAAGTGTCGCATTTACATTCATTTGAAGTGTAGACGAGGAATACATAACACTTCGCAAGTCATATTATATCTTACCATGAAACATCGAAATGAGATGCGATATCGCGTTTTAAGAATCATAAGAACTCTATTGCTACGATACGTAGACATCTGCAAACGCTATTTCCTTGCAAGGAAGTGTCGCATTTACATTCAGTTGATGTGTAGACGAGGAATACATAACACCTCGCAAATCATATTATATCTTACCATGAAACATGGAAATGAGATGCGATATCGCGTTTTAAAAAACATTAGAACTCTATTGCTACGATACGTAGACATCTGCAAACGCTATCTCCTTGCAAGGAAGTGTCGCATTTACATTCATTTGAATCGTAGACGAGGAATACAAAACACTTCGCAAATCATATTATATCTTACCATGAAACATAGAAATGAGATGCGATATCGCGTTTTAAGAATCATAAGAACTGTATTGCTACGATACGTAGACATCTGCAAACGCTATTTCCTTGCAAGGAAGTGTCGCATTTACATTCATTTGATGTGTAGACGAGGAATACATAACACTTCGCAAGTCATATTATATCTTACCATGAAACATAGAAATGAGATGCGATATCGCGTTTTAAGAAGCATAAGAACTCAACTGCAACGATACGTAGACATCTGCAAACGCTATTTCGTAGCGAGGAAGTGTCGCATTCACATTCACTTGAAGTGTAGACGAGGAATACATAACACTTCGCAAATCATATTATATCTTACCATGAAACATAGAAATGAGATCCGATATCGCCTTTTAAGAATCATAAGAACGCTATTGCTACGATACGTAGACATCTGCAAACGCTATTTCCTAGCGAGGAAGTGTCGCATTCACATTCATTTGAAGTGTAGACGAGGAATACATAACACTCCGCAAATCATATTATATCTTACCATGAAACATAGAAATGGGATGCGATCTCTCGTTTTAAGAAGCATTAGAAATCTATTACTACGATACCTAGACATCTGCAAAAGCTATTTCCTAGCGAGAAAGTGTCGCATTGACATTCATTTGAAGTGTAGACGAGGAATACATAACACTTCGCAAATCATATTATATCTTTCCATGAAACATAGAAATGAGATGCGATATCGCGTTTTAAGAAGCATTAGTACTCTATTGCTACGGTACGTAGACATCTGCAAACGCTATTTCCTTGCAAGGAAGTGTCGGATTTACATTCATTTGAATCGTAGACGAGGAATGCATAACACTTCGCAATGAATATTATATCTTATCATGAAACATAGATATGAGATGCAATATCTCGTTTTAAGAAGCATTTGAACTCTATTGCTTCGATACGTAGACATCTGCAAACGCTATTTCCTTGCAAGAAAGTGTCGCATTTACATTCATTTGATGTGTAGACGAGGAATACATTACACTTCGCAATTCATATTATATCTTACCATGAAACATAGAAAAGAGATGCGATATCGCGTTTTAAGAATCAGAAGAACTCTATTGCTACGATACGTAGACATCTGCAAACGCTATTTCCTTGCAAAGAAGTGTCGCATTTACATTCATTTGAATCGTAGACGAGGAATGCATAACACTTCGCAATGAATATTATTTCTTATCATGAAACATAGATATGAGATGCAATATCTCGTCTTAAGAAGCATTTGAACTCTATTGCTTCGATACGTATACATCTGCAAACGCTATTTCCTTGCAAAGAAGTGTCGCATTTACATTCATTTGAAGTGTAGACGAGGAATACATAACTCTTCGCAAATCATATTATATCTTACCATGAAACATAGAAATGAGATGCGATATCGCGTTTTAAGAATCATAAGAACTCCATTGCTACGATACGTAGACATCTGCAAACGCTATTTCCTTGCAAAGAAGTGTCGCATTTACATTCATTTGAAGTGTAGACGAGGAATACATAACACTTCGCAAATCTTATTATATCTTACCATGAAACATAGAAATGAGATGCGATATCGCGTTTTAAGAATCATAAGAACTCTATTGCTACGACACGTAGACATCTGCAAACGCTATTTCCTTGCAAGGAAGTGTCGCATTTACATTCATTTGAAGTGTGGACGAGGAATGCATGACACATCGCAAATCATATTATATCTTACCATGAAACATAGAAATGAGATGCGATATCGCGTTTTAAGAATCATAAGAACTCTATTGCTACGATACGTAGACATCTGCAAACGCTATTTCCTTGCAAGGAAGTGTCGCATTTACATTCATTTGAATCGTAGACGAGGAATACATAACACTTCGCAATGAATATTATATCTTATCATGAAACATAGATATGAGATGCAATATCTCGTTTTAAGAAGCATTTGAGCTCTATTGCTTCGATACATAGACATCTGCAAACGCTATTTCCTTGCAAGAAAGTGTCGCACTTACATTCATTTGATGTGTAGACGAGGAATACATAACACTTCGCAAATCATATTATATCTTACCATGAAACATAGAAATGAGATGCGATATCGCGTTTTAAGAAGCATTAGAACCCTATTGCTACGATACGTAGACATCAGCAAACGCTATTTCCTTGCAAGGAAGTGTCGCATTTACATTCATTTGAATCGTAGACGAGGAATACATAACACTTCGCAATGAATATTATATCTTATCATGAAACATAGATATGAAATGCAATATCTCGTTTTAAGAAGCATTTGAACTCTATTGCTTCGATACGTAGACATCTGCAAACGCTATTTCCTTGCAAAGAAGTGTCGCATTTACATTCATTTGAAGTGTAGACGAGGAATACATAACTCTTCGCAAATCATATTATATCTTACCATGAAACATAGAAATGGGAAGCGATATCGCGTTTTAAGAATCATAAGAACTCTATTGCTACGATACGTAGACATCTGCAAACGCTATTTCCTTGCAAAGAAGTGTCGCATTTACATTCATTTGAAGTGTAGACGAGGAATACATAACACTTCGCAAATCATATTATATCTTACCATGAAACATAGAAATGAGATGCGATATCGCGTTTTAAGAATCATAAGAACTCTATTGCTACGATACGTAGACATCTGCAAACGCTATTTCCTTGCAAGGAAGTGTCGCATTTACATTCATTTGAAGTGTGGACGAGGAATACATGACACTTCGCAATGAATATTATATCTTATCATGAATCATAGATATGAGATGCAATATCTCGTTTTAAGAAGCATTTGAGCTCTATTGCTTCGATACGTAGACATCTGCAAACTCTATTTCCTTGCAAGAAAGTGTCGCATTTACATTCATTTGATGTGTAGACGAGGAATACATAACACTTCGCAAATCATATTATATCTTACCATGAAACATAGAAATGAGATGCGATATCGCGTTTTAAGAAGCATTAGAACTCTATTGCTACGATACGTAGACATCTGCAAACGCTATTTCCTTGCAAGGAAGTGTCGCATTTATATTCATTTGAATCGCAGACGGGGAATACATAACACTTCGCAATGAATATTATATCTTATCATGAAACATAGATATGAGATGCAATATCTCGTTTTAAGAAGCATTTGAACTCTATTGCTTCGATACGTAGACATCTGCAAACGCTATCTCCTTGCAAAGAAGTGTCGCATTTACATTCATTTGAAGTGTAGACGAGGAATACATAACTCTTCGCAAATCATATTATATCTTACCATGAAACATAGAAATGGGATGCGATATCGCGTTTTAAGAATCATAAGAACTCTATTGCTACGATACGTAGACATCTGCAAACGCTATTTCCTTGCAAAGAAGTGTCGCATTTACATTCATTTGAAGTGCGGACGAGGAATACATAACACTTCGCAAATCTTATTATATCTTACCATGAAACATAGAAATGAGATGCGATATCGCGTTTTAAGAATCATAAGAACTCTATTGCTACGATACGTAGACATCTGCAAACGCTATTTCCTTGCAAGGAAGTGTCGCATTTACATTCATTTGAAGTGTGGACGAGGAATGCATGACACTTCGCAAATCATATTATATCTTACCATGAAACATAGAAATGAGATGCGATATGGCGTTTTAAGAATCATAAGAACTCTATTGCTACGACACGTAGACATCTGCAAACGCTATTTCCTTGCAAAGAAGTGCCGCATTTACATTCATTTGAAGTGTAGACGAGGAATACATAACACTTCGCAAATCTTATTATATCTTACCATGAAACATAGAAATGAGATGCGATATCGCGTTTTAAGAAGCATTAGAACTCTATTGCTACGATACGTAGACATCTGCTAACGCTATTTCCTTGCAAGGAAGTGTCGCATTTACATTCATTTGAATCGTAGACGAGGAATACATAACACTTCGCAATGAATATTATATCTTATCATGAAACATAGATATGAGATGCAATATCTCGTTTTAAGAAGCATTTGAGCTCTATTGCTTCGATACGTAGACATCTGCAAACGCTATTTCCTTGCAAGAAAGTGTCGCACTTACATTCATTTGATGTGTAGACGAGGAATACATAACACTTCGCAAATCATATTATATCTTACCATGAAACATAGAAATGTGATGCGATATCGCGTTTTAAGAAGCATTAGAACTCTATTGCTACGATACGTAGACATCAGCAAACGCTATTTCCTTGCAAGGAAGTGTCGCATTTACATTCATTTGAATCGTAGACGAGGAATACATAGCACTTCGCAATGAATATTATATCTTATCATGAAACATAGATATGAGATGCAATATCTCGTTTTAAGAAGCATCTGAACTCTATTGCTTCGATACGTAGACATCTGCAAACGCTATTCCCTTGCAAGAAAGTGTCGCATTTACATTCATTTGATGTGTAGACGAGGAATACATAACACTTCGCAAATCATATTATATCTTACCATGAAACATAGAAATGAGATGCGATATCGCGTTTTAAGAAGCATTAGAACTCTACTGCTACGATACGCAGACATCTGCAAACGCTATTTCCTAGCGAGGAAGTGTCGCATTCACATTCATTTGAAGTGTAGACGAGGAATACATAACACTCCGCAAATCATATTATATCTTACCATGAAACATAGAAATGAGATGCGATATCGCGTTTTAAGAAGCATTAGAACTCTATTGCTACGATACGTAGACATCTGCAAACGCTATTTCCTTGAAAGGAAGTGTCGCATTTACATTCATTTGAATCGTAGACGAGGAATACATAACACTTCGCAATGAATATTATATCTTATCATGAAACATAGATATGAGATCCAATATCTCGTTTTAAGAAGCATTTGAGCTCTATTGCTTCGATACGTAGACATCTGCAAACTCTATTTCCTTGCAAGAAAGTGTCGCATTTACATTCATTTGATGTGTAGACGAGGAATACATAACACTTCGCAAATCATATTATATCTTACCATGAAACATAGAAATGAGATGCGATATCGCGTTTTAAGAAGCATTAGAACTCTATTGCTACGATACGTAGACATCTGCAAACGCTATTTCCTTGCAAGGAAGTGTCGCATTTATATTCATTTGAATCGTAGACGGGGAATACATAACACTTCGCAATGAATATTATATCTTATCATGAAACATAGATATGAGATGCAATATCTCGTTTTAAGAAGCATTTGAGCTCTATTGCTTCGATACGTAGACATCTGCAAACGCTATTTCCTTGCAAGAAAGTGTCGCATTTACATTCATTTGATGTGTAGACGAGGAATACATAACACTTCGCAAATCATATTATATCTTACCATGAAACATGGAAATGAGATGCGATATCGCGTTTTAAGAAGCATTAGAACTCTACTGCTACGATACGCAGACATCTGCAAACGCTATTTCCTAGCGAGGAAGTGTCGCATTCACATTCATTTGAAGTGTAGACGAGGAATACATAACACTCCGCAAATCATATTATATCTTACCATGAAACATAGAAATGAGATGCGATATCGCGTTTTAAGAAGCATTAGAACTCTATTGCTACGATACGTAGATATCTGCAAACGCTATTTCCTTGCAAGGAAGTGTCGCATTTACATTCATTTGAATCGTAGACGAGGAATGCATAACACTTCGCAATGAATATTATATCTTATCATGAAACATAGATATGAGATGCAATATCTCGTTTTAAGAAACATTTGAACTCTATTGCTTCGATACGTAGACATCTGCAAACGCTATTTCCTTGCAAAGAAGTGTCGCATTTACATTCATTTGAAGTGTAGACGAGGAATACATAACTCTTCGCAAATCATATTATATCTTACCATGAAACATAGAAATGAGATGCGATATCGCGTTTTAAGAATCATAAGAACTATATTGTTACGATACGTAGACATCTGCAAACGCAATTTCCTTGCAAAGAAGTGTCGCATTTACATTCATTTGAAGTGTAGACGAGGAATACATAACACTTCGCAATGAATATTATATCTTATCATGAAACTTAGATATGAGATGCAATATCTCGTTTTAAGAAGCATTTGAACTCTATTGCTTCGATACGTAGACATCTGCAAACGCTATTTCCTTGCAAAGAAGTGTCGCATTTACATTCATTTGAAGTGTAGTCGAGGAATACATAACTCTTCGCAAATCATATTATATCTTACCATGAAACATAGAAATGGGATGCGATATCGCGTTTTAAGAATCATAAGAACTCTATTGCTACGATACGTAGACATCTGCAAACGCTATTTCCTTGCAAAGAAGTGTCGCATTTACATTCATTTGAAGTGTAGACGAGGAATACATAACACTTCGCAAATCTTATTATATCTTACCATGAAACATAGAAATGAGATGCGATATCGCGTTTTAAGAATCATAAGAACTCTATTGCTACGATACGTAGACATCTGCAAACGCTATTTCCTTGCAAGGAAGTGTCGCATTTACATTCATTTGAAGTGTGGACGAGGAATGCATGACACTTCGCAAATCATATTATATCTTACCATGAAACATAGAAATGAGATGCGATATCGCGTTTTAAGAATCATAAGAACTCTATTGCTACGACACGTAGACATCTGCAAACGCTATTTCCTTGCAAAGAAGTGTCGCATTTACATTCATTTGAAGTGTAGACGAGGAATACATAGCACTTCGCAAATCTTATTATATCTTACCATGAAACATAGAAATGAGATGCGATATCGCGTTTTAAGAATCATAAGAACTCTATTGCTACGATACGTAGACATCTGCAAACGCTATTTCCTTGCAAGGAAGTGTCGCATTTACATTCATTTGAAGTGTGGACGAGGAACGCATGACACTTCGCAAATCATATTATATCTTACCATGAAACATAGAAATGAGATGCAATATCGCGTTTTAAGAAGCATTAGAACTCTATTGCTACGATACGTAGACATCTGCAAACGCTATTTCCTTGCAAGGAAGTGTCGCATTTACATTCATTTGAATCGTAGACGAGGAATACATAACACTTCGCAATGAATATTATATCTTATCATGAAACATAGATATGAGATGCAATATCTCGTTTTAAGAAGCATTTGAGCTCTATTGCTTCGATACGTAGACATCTGCAAACGCTATTTCCTTGCAAGAAAGTGTCGCACTTACATTCATTTGATGTGTAGACGAGGAATACATAACACTTCGCAAATCATATTATATCTTACCATGAAACATAGAAATGTGATGCGATATCGCGTTTTAAGAAGCATTAGAACTCTATTGCTACGATACGTAGACATCAGCAAACGCTATTTCCTTGCAAGGAAGTGTCGCATTTACATTCATTTGAATCGTAGACGAGGAACACATAGCACTTCGCAATGAATATTATATCTTATCATGAAACATAGATATGAGATGCAATATCTCGTTTTAAGAAGCATCTGAACTCTATTGCTTCGATACGTAGACATCTGCAAACGCTATTCCCTTGCAAGAAAGTGTCGCATTTACATTCATTTGATGTGTAGACGAGGAATACATAACACTTCGCAAATCATATTATATCCTACCATGAAACATAGAAATGAGATGCGATATCGCGTTTTAAGAAGCATTGGAACTCTACTGCTACGATACGCAGACATCTGCAAACGCTATTTCCTAGCGAGGAAGTGTCGCATTCACATTCATTTGAAGTGTAGACGAGGAATACATAACACTCCGCAAATCATATTATATCTTACCATGAAACATAGAAATGAGATGCGATATCGCGTTTTAAGAAGCATTAGAACTCTATTGCTACGATACGTAGACATCTGCAAACGCTATTTCCTTGAAAGGAAGTGTCGCATTTACATTCATTTGAATCGTAGACGAGGAATACATAACACTTCGCAATGAATGTTATATCTTATCATGAAACATAGATATGAGATCCAATATCTCGTTTTAAGAAGAATTTGAGCTCTATTGCTTCGATACGTAGACATCTGCAAACGCTATTTCCTTGCGAGAAAGTGTCGCACTTACATTCATTTGAAGTGTAGACGAGGAATACATAACAGTTCGCAAATCATATTATATCTTACCATGAAACATAGAAATGAGATGCAACATCGCGTTCTAAGAAGCATTAGAACACTACTGCTACGATAGGTAGACATTTGCAAACGCTATTTCCTTGCAAGGAAGTGTCGCATTTACATTCATTTGAAGTGTGGACGAGGAATACATGACACTTCGCAAATCATATTATATCTTACCATGAAACATAGAAATGAGATGCGATATCGCGTTTTAAGAAGCATTAGAACTCTACTGCTACGATACGCAGACATCTGCAAACGCTATTTCCTAGCGAGGAAGTGTCGCATTCACATTCATTTGAAGTGTAGACGAGGAATACATAACACTCCGCAAATCATATTATATCTTACCATGAAACATAGAAATGAGATGCAATATCTCGTTTTAAGAAGCATTTGAACTCTATTGCTTCGATACGTAGACATCTGCAAACGCTATTTCCTTGCAAGGAAGTGTCGCATTTACATTCATTTGAATCGTAGACGAGGAATGCATAACTCTTCGCAAATCATATTATGTCTTACCATGAAACATAGAAATGAGATGCGATATCGCGTTTTAAGAATCATAAGAACTCTATTGCTACGATACGTAGACATCTGCAAACGCTATTTCCTTGCAAGGAAGTGTCGCATTTACATTCATTTGAAGTGTAGACGAGGAATACATAACTCTTCGCAAATCATATTATATCTTACCATGAAACATAGAAATGAGATGCGATATCGCGTTTTAAGAATCATAGGAACTATATTACTACGATACGTTGATATCTGCAAACGCAATTTCCTTGCAAAGAAGTGTCGGATTTACATTCATTTGAAGCGTAGACGAGAAATACATAACACTTCGCAAATCATATTATATCTTACCATGAAACATAGAAATGAGATGCGATATCGCGTTTTAAGAATCATAAGAACTCTATTGCTACGATACGTAGACATCTGCAAACGCTACTTCCTTGCAGGGAAGTGTCGCATTTACATTCATTTGAAGTGTAGACGAGGAATACATAACACTTCGCAAATCATATTATATCTTACCATGAAACATAGAAATGAGATGCGATATCGCGTTTTAAGAAGCACTAGAACTCTATTGCTACGATAGGTAGACATCTGCAAACGCTATTTCCTTGCAAGGAAGTGTCACATTTACATTCATTTGAAGTGTAGACGAGGAATACATAACACTTCGCAAATCATATTATACCTTACCATGAAACATAGAAATGAGATGCGATATCGCGTTTTAAGAATCATAAGAACTCTATTGCTACGATACGTAGACATCTGCAAACGCTATTTCCTTGCAGGGAAGTGTCGCATTTACATTCATTTGAAGTGCAGACGAGGAATACATAACACTTCGCAAATCATACTATATCTTACCATGAAACATAGAAATGAGATGCGATATCGCGTTTCAAGAAGCACTAGAAAGCTATTGCTACGGTACGTAGACATCTGCAAACGCTATTTCCTAGCGAGGAAGTATCGCATTAACAATCATTTGAAGTGTAGACGAGGAACACATAACACTTCGCAAATCATGTTATATCTTACCATGAAACATAGAAATGAGATGCGATATCGCGTTTTAAGAATCATAAGAACTCTATTGCTACGATACGTAGACATCTGCAAACGCTATTTCCGTGCAAGGAAGTGTCGCATTTACATTCATTTGAATCGTAGACGAGGAATACATGACACTTCGCAAATCATATTATATCTTATCAAGAAACATAGAAATGAGATGCGATATCGCGTTTTAAGAATCATAGGAACTATATTACTACGATACGTTGATATCTGCAAACGCAATTTCCTTGCAAAGAAGTGTCGCATTTACATTCATTTGAAGTGTAGACGAGAAATACATAACACTTCGCAAATCATATTATATCTTACCATGAAACATAGAAATGAGATGCGATATCGCGTTTTAAGAATCATAAGAACTCTATTGCTACGATACGTAGACATCTGCAAACGCTATTTCCTTGCAAGGAAGTGTCGCATTTACATTCATTTGAAGTGTAGAGTAGGAATACATATCACTCCGCAAATCATATTATATCTTACCATGAAACATAGAAATGTGATGCGATATCGCGTTTTAAGAATCATAAGAACTCTATTGCTACGATACGTAGACATCTGCAAACGCTACTTCCTTGCAGGGAAGTGTCGCATTTACATTCATTTGAAGTGTAGACGAGGAATACATAACACTTCGCAAATCATATTATATCTTACCATGAAACATAGAAATGAGATGCGATATCGCGTTTTAAGAAGCACTAGAACTCTATTGCTACGATAGCTAGACATCTGCAAACGCTATTTCCTTGCAAGGAAGTGTCACATTTACATGCATTTGAAGTGTAGACGAGGAATACATAACACTTCGCAAATCATATTATACCTTACCATGAAATATAGAAATGGGATGCGATATCGCGTTTTAAGGATCATAAGAACTCTAATGCTACGATACGTAGACATCTGCAGACGCTATTTCCTAGCAAGGAAGTGTCGCATTTACATTCATTTGATGTGTAGACGAGTAATACATGACACTTCGCAAATCATATTATATCTTACCATGAAACATAGAAATGAGATGCGATATCGCGTTTTACGAAGCACTAGAACTATGTTGCTACGATAGCTAGACATCTGCAAACGCTATTTCCTTACAAGGAAGTGTCACTCTTACATTCATTTGAAGTGTAGACGAGGAATACATAACAATTCGCAAATCATATTATACCTTACCATGAAACATAGAAATGAGATGCGATATTGCGTTTTAAGAATCATAAGAACTCTATTGCTACGATACGTAGACATCTGCAAACGCTACTTCCTTGCAGGGAAGTGTCGCATTTACATTCATTTGAAGTGTAGACGAGGAATACATAACACTTCGCAAATCATATTATATCTTACCATGAAACAAAGAAATGAGATGCGATATCGCGTTTTAAGAAGCACTAGAACTCTATTGCTACGATAGGTAGACATCTGCAAACGCTATTTCCTTGCAAGGAAGTGTCACATTTACATTCATTTGAAGTGTAGACGAGGAATACATAACACTTCGCAAATCATATTATACCTTACCATGAAACATAGAAATGAGATGCGATATCGCGTTTTAAGAATCATAAGAACTCTAATGCTACGATACGTAGACATCTGCAGACGCTATTTCCTAGCAAGGAAGTGTCGCATTTACATTCATTTGATGTGTAGACGAGTAATACATGACACTTCAAAAATCATATTATATCTTACCATGAAACATAGAAATGAGATGCGATTTCGCGTTTTACGAAGCACTAGAACTCTATTGCTACGATAGGTAGACATCTGCAAACGCTATTTCCTTGCAGGGAAGTGTCGCATTTACATTCATTTGAAGTGTAGACGAGGAATACATAACACCTCGCAAATCATATTATATCTTACCATGAAACATAGAAATGAGATGCGATATCGCGTTTCAAGAAGCATTAGAACTCTATTGCTACGATATCTAGACATCTGCAGACGCTATTTCCTAGCAAGGAAGTGTCGCATTTACATTCATTTGAGGTGTAGACGAGGAATACATGACACTTCGCAAATCATATTATATCTTACCATGAAACATAGAATTGAGATGCGATATCGCGTTTTAAGAAGCACTAGAAAGCTATTTCTACGATACGTAGACATCTGCAAACGCTATTTCCTAGCGAGGAAGTATCGCATTCACATTCATTTGAAGTGTAGACGAGGAATACATAACACTTCGCAAATCATGTTATATCTTACCATGAAACATAGAAATGAGATGCGATATCGCGTTTTAAGAATCATAACATCTCTATTGCTACGATACGTAGACATCTGCAAACGCTATATCCTTGCAAGGAAGTGTCGCATTTACATTCATTTGAAGTGTAGACGAGGAATACATAACACTTCGCAAATCATATTATACCTTACCATGAAACATAGAATTAGATGCGATATCGCGTTTTAAGAATCATAAGAACTCTAATGCTACGATACGTAGATATCTGCAGACGCTATTTCCTAGCAAGGAAGTGTCGCATTTACATTCATTTGATGTGTAGACGAGTAATACATGACACTACGCAAATCATATTATATCTTATCATGAAACATAGATATGAGATGCAATATCTCGTTTTAAGAAGCATTTGAGCTCTATTGCTTCGATACGTAGACATTTGCAGACGCTATTTCCTTGCAAGGAAGTGTCGCATTTACATTCATTTGAAGTGTGGACGAGGAATACATGACACTTCGCAAATCATATTATATCTTACCATGAAACATAGAAATGATATGCGATATCGCGTTTTAAGAAGCATTAGAACTCTACTGCTACGATACGCAGACATCTGCAATCGCTATTTCCTAGCGAGGAAGTGTCGCATTCACATTCATTTGAAGTGTAGACGAGGAATGCATAACACTCCGCAAATCATATTATATCTTACCATGAAACATAGAAATAAGATGCGATATCGCGTTTTAAGAAGCATTAGAACTCTATTGCTACGATACGTAGACATCTGCAAACGCTATTTCCTTGCAAGGAAGTGTCGCATTTACATTCATTTGAATCGTAGACGAGGAATGCATAACACTTCGCAATGAATATTATATCTTATCATGAAACATAGATATGAGATGCAATATCTCGTTTTAAGAAACATTTGAACTCTATTGCTTCGATACGTAGACATCTGCAAACGCTATTTCCTTGCAAAGAAGTGTCGCATTTACATTCATTTGAAGTGTAGACGAGGAATACATAACTCTTCGCAAATCATATTATATCTTACCATGAAACATAGAAATGAGATGCGATATCGCGTTTTAAGAATCATAAGAACTATATTGTTACGATACGTAGACATCTGCAAACGCAATTTCCTTGCAAAGAAGTGTCGCATTTACATTCATTTGAAGTGTAGACGAGGAATACATAACACTTCGCAATGAATATTATATCTTATCATGAAACTTAGATATGAGATGCAATATCTCGTTTTAAGAAGCATTTGAACTCTATTGCTTCGATACGTAGACATCTGCAAACGCTATTTCCTTGCAAAGAAGTGTCGCATTTACATTCATTTGAAGTGTAGACGAGGAATACATAACTCTTCGCAAATCATATTATATCTTACCATGAAACATAGAAATGGGATGCGATATCGCGTTTTAAGAATCATAAGAACTCTATTGCTACGATACGTAGACATCTGTAAACGCTATTTCCTTGCAAAGAAGTGTCGCATTTACATTCATTTGAAGTGTAGACGAGGAATACATAACACTTCGCAAATCTTATTATATCTTACCATGAAACATAGAAATGAGATGCGATATCGCGTTTTAAGAATCATAAGAACTCTATTGCTACGATACGTAGACATGTGCAAACGCTATTTCCTTGCAAGGAAGTGTCGCATTTACATTCATTTGAAGTGTGGACGAGGAATGCATGACACTTCGCAAATCATATTATATCTTACCATGAAACATAGAAATGAGATGCGATATCGCGTTTTAAGAATCATAAGAACTCTATTGCTACGACACGTAGACATCTGCAAACGCTATTTCCTTGCAAAGAAGTGTCGCATTTACATTCATTTGAAGTGTAGACGAGGAATACATAACACTTCGCAAATCTTATTATCTCTTACCATGAAACATAGAAATGAGATGCGATATCGCGTTTTAAGAATCATAAGAACTCTATTGCTACGATACGTAGACATCTGCAAACGCTATTTCCTTGCAAGGAAGTGTCGCATTTACATTCATTTGAAGTGTGGACGAGGAACGCATGACACTTCGCAAATCATATTATATCTTACCATGAAACATAGAAATGAGATGCAATATCGCGTTTTAAGAAGCATTAGAACTCTATTGCTACGATACGTAGACATCTGCAAACGCTATTTCCTTGCAAGGAAGTGTCGCATTTACATTCATTTGAATCGTAGACGAGGAATACATAACACTTCGCAAATCATATTATATCTTATCATGAAACATAGATATGAGATGCAATATCTCGTTTTAAGAAGCATTTGAGCTCTATTGCTTCGATACGTAGACATCTGCAAACGCTATTTCCTTGCAAGGAAGTGTCGCATTTACATTCATTTGAATCGTAGACGAGGAATACATAGCACTTCGCAATGAATATTATATCTTATCATGAAACATAGATATGAGATGCAATATCTCGTTTTAAGAAGCATCTGAACTCTATTGCTTCGATACGTAGACATCTGCAATCGCTATTCCCTTGCAAGAAAGTGTCGCATTTACATTCATTTGATGTGTAGACGAGGAATACATAACACTTCGCAAATCATATTATATCTTACCATGAAACATAGAAATGAGATGCGATATCGCGTTTTAAGAAGCATTAGAACTCTACTGCTACGATACGCAGACATCTGCAAACGCTATTTCCTAGCGAGGAAGTGTCGCATTCACATTCATTTGAAGTGTAGACGAGGAATACATAACTCTTCGCAAATCATATTATATCTTACCATGAAACATAGAAATGAGATGCGATATCGCGTTTTAAGAATCATAGGAACTATATTACTACGATACGTTGATATCTGCAAACGCAATTTCCTTGCAAAGAAGTGTCGCATTTACATTCATTTGAAGTGTAGACGAGAAATACATAACACTTCGCAAATCATATTATATCTTACCATGAAACATAGAAATGAGATGCGATATCGCGTTTTAAGAATCATAAGAACTCTATTGCTACGATACGTAGACATCTGCAAACGCTATTTCCTTGCAAGGAAGTGTCGCATTTACATTCATTTGAAGTGTAGAGTAGGAATACATATCACTCCGCAAATCATATTATATCTTACCATGAAACATAGAAATGTGATGCGATATCGCGTTTTAAGAATCATAAGAACTCTATTGCTACGATACGTAGACATCTGCAAACGCTACTTCCTTGCAGGGAAGTGTCGCATTTACATTCATTTGAAGTGTAGACGAGGAATACATAACACTTCGCAAATCATATTATATCTTACCATGAAACATAGAAATGAGATGCGATATCGCGTTTTAAGAAGCACTAGAACTCTATTGCTACGATAGCTAGACATCTGCAAACGCTATTTCCTTGCAAGGAAGTGTCACATTTACATGCATTTGAAGTGTAGACGAGGAATACATAACACTTCGCAAATCATATTATACCTTACCATGAAATATAGAAATGGGATGCGATATCGCGTTTTAAGGACCATAAGAACTCTAATGCTACGATACGTAGACATCTGCAGACGCTATTTCCTAGCAAGGAAGTGTCGCATTTACATTCATTTGATGTGTAGACGAGTAATACATGACACTTCGCAAATCATATTATATCTTACCATGAAACATAGAAATGAGATGCGATATCGCGTTTTACGAAGCACTAGAACTATGTTGCTACGACAGCTAGACATCTGCAAACGCTATTTCCTTACAAGGAAGTGTCACTCTTACATTCATTTGAAGTGTAGACGAGGAATACATAACAATTCGCAAATCATATTATACCTTACCATGAAACATAGAAATGAGATGCGATATCGCGTTTTAAGAATCATAAGAACTCTATTGCTACGATACGTAGACATCTGCAAACGCTACTTCCTTGCAGGGAAGTGTCGCATTTACATTCATTTGAAGTGTAGACGAGGAATACATAACACTTCGCAAATCATATTATATCTTACCATGAAACATAGAAATGAGATGCGATATCGCGTTTTAAGAAGCACTAGAACTCTATTGCTACGATAGGTAGACATCTGCAAACGCTATTTCCTTGCAAGGAAGTGTCACATTTACATTCATTTGAAGTGTAGACGAGGAATACATAACACTTCGCAAATCATATTATACCTTACCATGAAACATAGAAATGAGATGCGATGTCGCGTTTTAAGAATCATAAGAACTCTAATGCTACGATACGTAGACATCTGCAGACGCTATTTCCTAGCAAGGAAGTGTCGCATTTACATTCATTTGATGTGTAGACGAGTAATACATGACACTTCAAAAATCATATTATATCTTACCATGAAACATAGAAATGAGATGCGATTTCGCGTTTTACGAAGCACTAGAACTCTATTGCTACGATAGGTAGACATCTGCAAACGCTATTTCCTTGCAGGGAAGTGTCGCATTTACATTCATTTGAAGTGTAGACGAGGAATACATAACACCTCGCAAATCATATTATATCTTACCATGAAACATAGAAATGAGATGCGATATCGCGTTTCAAGAAGCATTAGAACTCTATTGCTACGATACCTAGACATCTGCAGACGCTATTTCCTAGCAAGGAAGTGTCGCATTTACATTCATTTGAGGTGTAGACGAGGAATACATGACACTTCGCAAATCATATTATATCTTACCATGAAACATAGAATTGAGATGCGATATCGCGTTTTAAGAAGCACTAGAAAGCTATTTCCACGATACGTAGACATCTGCAAACGCTATTTCCTAGCGAGGAAGTATCGCATTCACATTCATTTGAAGTGTAGACGAGGAATACATAACACTTCGCAAATCATGTTATATCTTACCATGAAACATAGAAATGAGATGCGATATCGCGTTTTAAGAATCATAACATCTCTATTGCTACGATACGTAGACATCTGCAAACGCTATATCCTTGCAAGGAAGTGTCGCATTTACATTCATTTGAAGTGTAGACGAGGAATACATAACACTTCGCAAATCATATTATACCTTACCATGAAACATAGAATTAGATGCGATATCGCGTTTTAAGAATCATAAGAACTCTAATGCTACGATACGTAGATATCTGCAGACGCTATTTCCTAGCAAGGAAGTGTCGCATTTACATTCATTTGATGTGTAGACGAGTAATACATGACACTACGCAAATCATATTATATCTTATCATGAAACATAGATATGAGATGCAATATCTCGTTTTAAGAAGCATTTGAGCTCTATTGCTTCGATACGTAGACATCTGCAAACGCTATTTCCTTGCGAGAAAGTGTCGCACTTACATTCATTTGAAGTGTAGACGAGGAATACATAACAGTTCGCAAATCATATTATATCTTACCATGAAACATAGAAATGAGATGCAACATCGCGTTCTAAGAAGCATTAGAACACTACTGCTACGATAGGTAGACATTTGCAGACGCTATTTCCTTGCAAGGAAGTGTCGCATTTACATTCATTTGAAGTGTGGACGAGGAATACATGACACTTCGCAAATCATATTATATCTTACCATGAAACATAGAAATGAGATGCGATATCGCGTTTTAAGAAGCATTAGAACTCTACTGCTACGATACGCAGACATCTGCAATCGCTATTTCCTAGCGAGGAAGTGTCGCATTCACATTCATTTGAAGTGTAGACGAGGAATGCATAACACTCCGCAAATCATATTATATCTTACCATGAAACATAGAAATGAGATGCGATATCGCGTTTTAAGAAGCATTAGAACTCTATTGCTACGATACGTAGACATCTGCAAACGCTATTTCCTTGCAAGGAAGTGTCGCATTTACATTCATTTGAATCGTAGACGAGGAATGCATAACACTTCGCAATGAATATTATTTCTTATCATGAAACATAGATATGAGATGCAAT
This sequence comes from Xylocopa sonorina, assembly GCF_050948175.1. Classification (NCBI taxonomy): domain Eukaryota; kingdom Metazoa; phylum Arthropoda; class Insecta; order Hymenoptera; family Apidae; genus Xylocopa; species Xylocopa sonorina. The sequence continues at coordinate 869,664 of NW_027490204.1, forward strand.
ATCTCGTTTTAAGAAGCATTTGAACTCTATTGCTTCGATACGTAGACATCTGCAAACGCTATTTCCTTGCAAGGAAGTGTCGCATTTACATTCATTTGAATCGTAGACGAGGAATGCATAACTCTTCGCAAATCATATTATGTCTTACCATGAAACATAGAAATGAGATGCGATATCGCGTTTTAAGAATCATAAGAACTCTATTGCTACGATACGTAGACATCTGCAAACGCTATTTCCTTGCAAGGAAGTGTCGCATTTACATTCATTTGAAGTGTAGACGAGGAATACATAACACTTCGCAAATCATATTATATCTTACCATGAAACATAGAAATGTGATGCGATATCGCGTTTTAAGAATCATAAGAACTCTATTGCTACGATACGTAGACATCTGCAAACGCTACTTCCTTGCAGGGAAGTGTCGCATTTACATTCATTTGAAGTGTAGACGAGGAATACATAACACTTCGCAAATCATATTATACCTTACCATGAAACATAGAATTAGATGCGATATCGCGTTTTAAGAATCATAAGAACTCTAATGCTACGATACGTAGATATCTGCAGACGCTATTTCCTAGCAAGGAAGTGTCGCATTTACATTCATTTGATGTGTAGACGAGTAATACATGACACTACGCAAATCATATTATATCTTATCATGAAACATAGATATGAGATGCAATATCTCGTTTTAAGAAGCATTTGAGCTCTATTGCTTCGATACGTAGACATCTGCAAACGCTATTTCCTTGCGAGAAAGTGTCGCACTTACATTCATTTGAAGTGTAGACGAGGAATACATAACAGTTCGCAAATCATATTATATCTTACCATGAAACATAGAAATGAGATGCAACATCGCGTTCTAAGAAGCATTAGAACACTACTGCTACGATAGGTAGACATTTGCAGACGCTATTTCCTTGCAAGGAAGTGTCGCATTTACATTCATTTGAAGTGTGGACGAGGAATACATGACACTTCGCAAATCATATTATATCTTACCATGAAACATAGAAATGAGATGCGATATCGCGTTTTAAGAAGCATTAGAACTCTACTGCTACGATACGCAGACATCTGCAATCGCTATTTCCTAGCGAGGAAGTGTCGCATTCACATTCATTTGAAGTGTAGACGAGGAATGCATAACACTCCGCAAATCATATTATATCTTACCATGAAACATAGAAATGAGATGCGATATCGCGTTTTAAGAAGCATTAGAACTCTATTGCTACGATACGTAGACATCTGCAAACGCTATTTCCTTGCAAGGAAGTGTCGCATTTACATTCATTTGAATCGTAGACGAGGAATGCATAACACTTCGCAATGAATATTATTTCTTATCATGAAACATAGATATGAGATGCAATATCTCGTTTTAAGAAGCATTTGAACTCTATTGCTTCGATACGTAGACATCTGCAAACGCTATTTCCTTGCAAGGAAGTGTCGCATTTACATTCATTTGAATCGTAGACGAGGAATGCATAACTCTTCGCAAATCATATTATGTCTTACCATGAAACATAGAAATGAGATGCGATATCGCGTTTTAAGAATCATAAGAACTCTATTGCTACGATACGTAGACATCTGCAAACGCTATTTCCTTGCAAGGAAGTGTCGCATTTACATTCATTTGAAGTGTAGACGAGGAATACATAACACTTCGCAAATCATATTATATCTTACCATGAAACATAGTAATGTGATGCGATATCGCGTTTTAAGAATCATAAGAACTCTATTGCTACGATACGTAGACATCTGCAAACGCTACTTCCTTGCAGGGAAGTGTCGCATTTACATTCATTTGAAGTGTAGACGAGGAATACATAACACTTCGCAAATCATATTATACCTTACCATGAAACATAGAATTAGATGCGATATCGCGTTTTAAGAATCATAAGAACTCTAATGCTACGATACGTAGATATCTGCAGACGCTATTTCCTAGCAAGGAAGTGTCGCATTTACATTCATTTGATGTGTAGACGAGTAATACATGACACTACGCAAATCATATTATATCTTATCATGAAACATAGATATGAGATGCAATATCTCGTTTTAAGAAGCATTTGAGCTCTATTGCTTCGATACGTAGACATCTGCAAACGCTATTTCCTTGCGAGAAAGTGTCGCACTTACATTCATTTGAAGTGTAGACGAGGAATACATAACAGTTCGCAAATCATATTATATCTTACCATGAAACATAGAAATGAGATGCAACATCGCGTTCTAAGAAGCATTAGAACACTACTGCTACGATAGGTAGACATTTGCAGACGCTATTTCCTTGCAAGGAAGTGTCGCATTTACATTCATTTGAAGTGTGGACGAGGAATACATGACACTTCGCAAATCATATTATATCTTACCATGAAACATAGAAATGAGATGCGATATCGCGTTTTAAGAAGCATTAGAACTCTACTGCTACGATACGCAGACATCTGCAATCGCTATTTCCTAGCGAGGAAGTGTCGCATTCACATTCATTTGAAGTGTAGACGAGGAATGCATAACACTCCGCAAATCATATTATATCTTACCATGAAACATAGAAATGAGATGCGATATCGCGTTTTAAGAAGCATTAGAACTCTATTGCTACGATACGTAGACATCTGCAAACGCTATTTCCTTGCAAGGAAGTGTCGCATTTACATTCATTTGAATCGTAGACGAGGAATGCATAACACTTCGCAATGAATATTATTTCTTATCATGAAACATAGATATGAGATGCAATATCTCGTTTTAAGAAGCATTTGAACTCTATTGCTTCGATACGTAGACATCTGCAAACGCTATTTCCTTGCAAGGAAGTGTCGCATTTACATTCATTTGAATCGTAGACGAGGAATGCATAACTCTTCGCAAATCATATTATGTCTTACCATGAAACATAGAAATGAGATGCGATATCGCGTTTTAAGAATCATAAGAACTCTATTGCTACGATACGTAGACATCTGCAGACGCTATTTCCTAGCAAGGAAGTGTCGCATTTACATTCATTTGATGTGTAGACGAGTAATACATGACACTTCAAAAATCATATTATATCTTACCATGAAACATAGAAATGAGATGCGATATCGCGTTTTACGAAGCACTAGAACTCTGTTGCTACGATAGCTAGACATCTGCAAACGCTATTTCCTTACAAGGAAGTGTCACTCTTACATTCATTTGAAGTGTAGACGAGGAATACATAACAATTCGCAAATCATATTATACCTTACCATGAAACATAGAAATGAGATGCGATATCGCGTTTTAAGAATTATAAGAACTCTATTGCTACGATACGTAGACATCTGCAAACGCTACTTCCTTGCAGGGAAGTGTCGCATTTACATTCATTTGAAGTGTAGACGAGGAATACATAACACTTCGCAAATCATATTATATCTTACCATGAAACATAGAAATGAGATGCGATATCGCGTTTTAAGAAGCACTAGAACTCTATTGCTACGATAGGTAGACATCTGCAAACGCTATTTCCTTGCAAGGAAGTGTCACATTTACATTCATTTGAAGTGTAGACGAGGAATACATAACACTTCGCAAATCATATTATACCTTACCATGAAACATAGAAATGAGATGCGATATCGCGTTTTAAGAATCATAAGAACTCTAATGCTACGATACGTAGACATCTTCAGACGCTATTTCCTAGCAAGGAAGTGTCGCTATTACATTCATTTGATGTGTAGACGAGTAATACATGACACTTCAAAAATCATATTATATCTTACCATGAAACATAGAAATGAGATGCGATTTCGCGTTTTACGAAGCACTAGAACTCTATTTCTACGATAGGTAGACATCTGCAAACGCTATTTCCTTGCAGGGAAGTGTCGCATTTACATTCATTTGAAGTGTAGACGAGGAATACATAACACCTCGCAAATCATATTATATCTTACCATGAAACATAGAAATGAGATGCGATATCGCGTTTCAAGAAGCATTAGAACTCTATTGCTACGATACCTAGACATCTGCAGACGCTATTTCCTAGCAAGGAAGTGTCGCATTTACATTCATTTGAGGTGTAGACGAGGAATACATGACACTTCGCAAATCATATTATATCTTACCATGAAACATAGAATTGAGATGCGATATCGCGTTTTAGGAAGCACTAGAAAGCTATTTCTACGATACGTAGACATCTGCAAACGCTATTTCCTAGCGAGGAAGTATCGCATTCACATTCATTTGAAGTGTAGACGAGGAATACATAACACTTCGCAAATCATGTTATATCTTACCATGAAACATAGAAATGAGATGCGATATCGCGTTTTAAGAATCATAACATCTCTATTGCTACGATACGTAGACATCTGCAAACGCTATATCCTTGCAAGGAAGTGTCGCATTTACATTCATTTGAAGTGTAGACGAGGAATACATAACACTTCGCAAATCATATTATACCTTACCATGAAACATAGAAATGAGATGCGATATCGCGTTTTAAGAATGATAAGAACTCTATTGCTACGATACGTAGACATCTGCAAACGCTACTTCCTTGCAGGGAAGTGTCGCATTTACATTCATTTGAAGTGTAGACGAGGAATACATAACACTTCGCAAATCATATTATATCTTACCATGAAACATAGAAATGAGATGCGATATCGCGTTTTAAGAAGCACTAGAACTCTATTGCTACGATAGGTAGACATCTGCAAACGCTATTTCCTTGCAAGGAAGTGTCACATTTACATTCATTTGAAGTGTAGACGAGGAATACATAACACTTCGCAAATCATATTATACCTTACCATGAAACATAGAAATGAGATGCGATATCGCGTTTTAAGAATCATAAGAACTCTAATGCTACGATACGTAGACATCTGCAGACGCTATTTCCTAGCAAGGAAGTGTCGCATTTACATTCATTTGATGTGTAGACGAGTAATACATGACACTTCAAAAATCATATTATATCTTACCATGAAACATAGAAATGAGATGCGATTTCGCGTTTTACGAAGCACTAGAACTCTATTGATATGATACGCAGACATCTGCAATCGCTATTTCCTAGCGAGGAAGTGTCGCATTCACATTCATTTGAAGTGTAGACGAGGAATGCATAACACTCCGCAAATCATATTATATCTTACCATGAAACATAGAAATGAGATGCGATATCGCGTTTTAAGAAGCATTAGAACTCTATTGCTACGATACGTAGACATCTGCAAACGCTATTTCCTTGCAAGGAAGTGTCGCATTTACATTCATTTGAATCGTAGACGAGGAATGCATAACACTTCGCAATGAATATTATTTCTTATCATGAAACATAGATATGAGATGCAATATCTCGTTTTAAGAAGCATTTGAACTCTATTGCTTCGATACGTAGACATCTGCAAACGCTATTTCCTTGCAAGGAAGTGTCGCATTTACATTCATTTGAATCGTAGACGAGGAATGCATAACTCTTCGCAAATCATATTATGTCTTACCATGAAACATAGAAATGAGATGCGATATCGCGTTTTAAGAATCATAAGAACTCTATTGCTACGATACGTAGACATCTGCAAACGCTATTTCCTTGCAAGGAAGTGTCGCATTTACATTCATTTGAAGTGTATACGAGGAATACATAACTCTTCGCAAATCATATTATATCTTACCATGAAACATAGAAATGAGATGCGATATCGCGTTTTAAGAATCATAGGAACTAAATTACTACGATACGTTGATATCTGCAAACGCAATTTCCTTGCAAAGAAGTGTCGCATTTACATTCATTTGAAGTGTAGACGAGAAATACATAACACTTCGCAAATCATATTATATCTTACCATGAAACATAGAAATGAGATGCGATATCGCGTTTTAAGAATCATAAGAACTCTATTGCTACGATACGTAGACATCTGCAAACGCTATTTCCTTGCAAGGAAGTGTCGCATTTACATTCATTTGAAGTGTAGAGTAGGAATACATATCACTCCGCAAATCATATTATATCTTACCATGAAACATAGAAATGTGATGCGATATCGCGTTTTAAGAATCATAAGAACTCTATTGCTACGATACGTAGACATCTGCAAACGCTACTTCCTTGCAGGGAAGTGTCGCATTTACATTCATTTGAAGTGTAGACGAGGAATACATAACACTTCGCAAATCATATTATATCTTACCATGAAACATAGAAATGAGATGCGATATCGCGTTTTAAGAAGCACTAGAACTCTACTGCTACGATAGCTAGACATCTGCAAACGCTATTTCCTTGCAAGGAAGTGTCACATTTACATTCATTTGAAGTGTAGACGAGGAATACATAACACTTCGCAAATCATATTATACCTTACCATGAAATATAGAAATGAGATGCGATATCGCGTTTTAAGGGTCATAAGAACTCTAATGCTACGATACGTAGATCTGCAGACGCTATTTCCTAGCAAGGAAGTGTCGCATTTACATTCATTTGATGTGTAGACGAGTAATACATGACACTTCGCAAATCATATTATATCTTACCATGAAACATAGAAATGAGATGCGATATCGCGTTTTACGAAGCACTAGAACTCTGTTGCTACGATAGCTAGACATCTGCAAACGCTATTTCCTTACAAGGAAGTGTCACTCATACATTCATTTGAAGTGTAGACGAGGAATACATAACAATTCGCAAATCATATTATACCTTACCATGAAACATAGAAATGAGATGCGATATCGCGTTTTAAGAATCATAAGAACTCTATTGCTACGATACGTAGACATCTGCAAACGCTACTTCCTTGCAGGGAAGTGTCGCATTTACATTCATTTGAAGTGTAGACGAGGAATACATAACACTTCGCAAATCATATTATATCTTACCATGAAACATAGAAATGAGATGCGATATCGCGTTTTAAGAAGCACTAGAACTCTATTGCTACGATAGGTAGACATCTGCAAACGCTATTTCCTTGCAAGGAAGTGTCACATTTACATTCATTTGAAGTGTAGACGAGGAATACATAACACTTCGCAAATCATATTATACCTTACCATGAAACATAGAAATGAGATGCGATATCGCGTTTTAAGAATCATAAGAACTCTAATGCTACGATACGTAGAAATCTTCAGACACTATTTCCTAGCAAGGAAGTGTCGCTATTACATTCATTTGATGTGTAGACGAGTAATACATGACACTTCAAAAATCATATTATATCTTACCATGAAACATAGAAATGAGATGCGATTTCGCGTTTTACGAAGCACTAGAACTCTATTGCTACGATAGGTAGACATCTGCAAACGCTATTTCCTTGCAGGGAAGTGTCGCATTTACATTCATTTGAAGTGTAGACGAGGAATACATAACACCTCGCAAATCATATTATATCTTACCATGAAACATAGAAATGAGATGCGATATCGCGTTTCAAGAAGCATTAGAACACTATTGCTACGATACCTAGACATCTGCAGACGCTATTTCCTAGCAAGGAAGTGTCGCATTTACATTCATTTGAGGTGTAGACGAGGAATACATGACACTTCGCAAATCATATTATATCTTACCATGAAACATAGAATTGAGATGCGATATCGCGTTTTAGGAAGCACTAGAAAGCTATTTCTACGATACGTAGACATCTGCAAACGCTATTTCCTAGCGAGGAAGTATCGCATTCACATTCATTTGAAGTGTAGACGAGGAATACATAACACTTCGCAAATCATGTTATATCTTACCATGAAACATAGAAATGAGATGCGATATCGCGTTTTAAGAATCATAACATCTCTATTGCTACGATACGTAGACATCTGCAAACGCTATATCCTTGCAAGGAAGTGTCGCATTTACATTCATTTGAAGTGTAGACGAGGAATACATAACACTTCGCAAATCATATTATACCTTACCATGAAACATAGAAATGAGATGCGATATCGCGTTTTAAGAATGATAAGAACTCTATTGCTACGATACGTAGACATCTGCAAACGCTACTTCCTTGCAGGGAAGTGTCGCATTTACATTCATTTGAAGTGTAGACGAGGAATACATAACACTTCGCAAATCATATTATACCTTACCATGAAACATAGAAATGAGATGCGATATCGCGTTTCAAGAAGCATTAGAACTCTATTGCTACGATACCTAGACATCTGCAGACGCTATTTCCTAGCAAGGAAGTGTCGCATTTACATTCATTTGAAGTGTAGACGAGGAATGCATGACACTTCGCAAATCATATTATACCTTACCATGAAACATAGAAATGAGATGCGATATCGCGTTTTAAGAATCATAAGAACTCTATTGCTACGATACGTAGACATCTGCAAACGCTACTTCCTTGCAGGGAAGTGTCGCATTTACATTCATTTGAAGTGTAGACGAGGAATACATAACACTTCGCAAATCATATTATATCTTACCATGAAACATAGAAATGAGATGCGATATCGCGTTTTAAGAAGCACTAGAACTCTATTGCTACGATAGGTAGACATCTGCAAACGCTATTTCCTTGCAAGGAAGTGTCACATTTACATTCATTTGAAGTGTAGACGAGGAATACATAACACTTCGCAAATCATATTATACCTTACCATGAAACATAGAAATGAGATGCGATATCGCGTTTTAAGAATCATAAGAACTCTAATGCTACGATACGTAGACATCTTCAGACGCTATTTCCTAGCAAGGAAGTGTCGCTATTACATTCATTTGATGTGTAGACGAGTAATACATGACACTTCAAAAATCATATTATATCTTACCATGAAACATAGAAATGAGATGCGATTTCGCGTTTTACGAAGCACTAGAACTCTATTGCTACGATAGGTAGACATCTGCAAACGCTATTTCCTTGCAGGGAAGTGTCGCATTTACATTCATTTGAAGTGTAGACGAGGAATACATAACACCTCGCAAATCATATTATATCTTACCATGAAACATAGAAATGAGATGCGATATCGCGTTTCAAGAAGCATTAGAACTCTATTGCTACGATACCTAGACATCTGCAGACGCTATTTCCTAGCAAGGAAGTGTCGCATTTACATTCATTTGAGGTGTAGACGAGGAATACATGACACTTCGCAAATCATATTATATCTTACCATGAAACATAGAATTGAGATGCGATATCGCGTTTTAGGAAGCACTAGAAAGCTATTTCTACGATACGTAGACATCTGCAAACGCTATTTCCTAGCGAGGAAGTATCGCATTCACATTCATTTGAAGTGTAGACGAGGAATACATAACACTTCGCAAATCATGTTATATCTTACCATGAAACATAGAAATGAGATGCGATATCGCGTTTTAAGAATCATAACATCTCTATTGCTACGATACGTAGACATCTGCAAACGCTATATCCTTGCAAGGAAGTGTCGCATTTACATTCATTTGAAGTGTAGACGAGGAATACATAACACTTCGCAAATCATATTATACCTTACCATGAAACATAGAAATGAGATGCGATATCGCGTTTTAAGAATGATAAGAACTCTATTGCTACGATACGTAGACATCTGCAAACGCTACTTCCTTGCAGGGAAGTGTCGCATTTACATTCATTTGAAGTGTAGACGAGGAATACATAACACTTCGCAAATCATATTATACCTTACCATGAAACATAGAAATGAGATGCGATATCGCGTTTCAAGAAGCATTAGAACTCTATTGCTACGATACCTAGACATCTGCAGACGCTATTTCCTAGCAAGGAAGTGTCGCATTTACATTCATTTGAAGTGTAGACGAGGAATGCATGACACTTCGCAAATCATATTATATCTTACCATGAAACATAGAAATGAGATGCGATATCGCGTTTTAAGAATCATAAGAACTCTATTGCTACGATACGTAGACATCTGCAAACGCTATTTCCTTGCAGGGAAGTGTCGCATTTACATTCATTTGAAGTGCAGACGAGGAATACATAACACTTCGCAAATCATACTATATCTTACCATGAAACATAGAAATGAGATGCGATATCGCGTTTCAAGAAGCACTAGAAAGCTATTGCTACGGTACGTAGACATCTGCAAACGCTATTTCCTAGCGAGGAAGTATCGCATTAACAATCATTTGAAGTGTAGACGAGGAACACATAACACTTCGCAAATCATGTTATATCTTACCATGAAGCAGAAATGAGATGCAATATCGCGTTTTAAGAAGCTTAAGAACTCTATTGCTACGATACCTAGACATCTGAAGACGCTATTTCCTTGCAAGGAAGTGTCGCATTTACATTCATTTGAAGTGTAGACGAGGAATACATGACACTTCGCAAATCATATTATATCTTATCAAGAAACATAGATATGAGATGCAATATCTCGTTTTAAGAATCATTTGAACTCTATTGCTTCGATACGTAGACATCTGCAAACGCTATTTCCTTGCAAGGAAGTGTCGCATTTACATTCATTTGAAGTGTGGACGAGGAATACATAACACTTCGCAAATCATATTATATCTCACCATGAAACATAGAAATGAGATGCGATATCGTGTTTCAAGAAGCATTAGAACTCTATTGCTACGATACCTAGACATCTGCAGACGCTATTTCCTAGCAAGGAAGTGTCGCATTTACATTCATTTGAAGTGTAGACGAGGAAAACATAACACTTCGCGAATCATATTATACCTTACCATGAAACATAGAATTAGATGCAATATCTCGTTTTAAGAATCATTTGAACTCTATTGCTTCGATACGTAGACATCTGCAAACGCTATTTCCTTGCAAGGAAGTATCGCATTTACATTCATTTGAAGTGTAGACGAGGAATACATAACACTTCGCAAATCATATTATACCTTACCATGAAACATAGAAATGAGATGCGTTATCGCGTTCTAAGAATCATAAGAACTCTATTGCTACGATACGTAGACATCTGCAAACGCTACTTCCTTGCAGGGAAGTGTCGCATTTACATTCATTTGAAGTGTAGACGAGGAATACATAACACTTCGCAAATCATATTATACCTTACCATGAAACATAGAAATGAGATGCGATATCGCGTTTTAAGAATCATAAGAACTCTATTGCTACGATACGTAGACATCTGCAAACGCTATTTCCTTGCAGGGAAGTGTCGCATTTACATTCATTTGAAGTGTAGACGAGGAATGCATAACACTTCGCAAATCATATTATATCTTACCATGAAACATAGAAATGAGATGCGATATCGCGTTTCAAGAAGCATTAGAACTCTATTGCTACGATACCTAGACATCTGCAGACGCTATTTCCTAGCAAGGAAGTGTCGCATTTACATTCGTTTGAAGTGTAGACGAGGAATGCATGACACTTCGCAAATCATATTATATCTTACCATGAAACATAGAAATGAGATGCGATATCGCGTTTTAAGAAGCACTAGAAAGCTATTGCTACGATACGTAGACATCTGCAAACGCTATTTCCTAGCGAGGAAGAATCGCATTCACAATCATTTGAAGTGTAGACGAGGAATACATAACACTTCGCAAATCATGTTATATCTTACCATGAAACATAGAAATGAGATGCGATATCGCGTTTTAAGAATCATATGAACTCTATTGCTACGTGTCACGTCCCGGAGTGCCGATGCACTCGATACGTTAAAACGAGTTTGTGCCGGTTCCCGAAATCAACGCGAATTGCGCGGAGCTGGGTTCGTTGGCGGTTAGGACGCGGTTTACCGAACAAAACATGCAGCACATACCCTTTTCGATGCGTAGAATTCCTATTTGCTTTCCCGTTCCAGGTATCGTGGACGTCGTGGGTCGGAGACCGGGATCGCAGCTGCGTACGGCTGGAACGGCGGAACGGTTATCGGAACAAGGCGCCACGCAGGTTGATCCTGGCTGGTGCGTATCGTCGCTGAAATTCGACGATCCTGGGCTCGTACGGGACGTACGGCGGCGAAAACCTGCTTGACAGGAACGGAAGCTGCTCGATGGATATCCGGATACGGGTACTCGGGTGTACCTCCCACGTATTCGCGAATAAGATGTCGAATATATTCTTTTCGTCCCGCGCGTCGTGTACGCTTTCTCGGAGGCTCGAAGTTCATCGAGAGTATTTGCGCTTTGACAGAGTACTGCTCGGCTAAGCGTTGGTTCGCTCTAGCTTGCAGGGATCCGCGTGGGCGCAAGATACTCGGTTACGGTAGCAGTGAAGTAAGAGCGGCTAAGCGTTGGTTCGCTCTAACCGTTCAGCTTCAAGACTATCGCAGACGAATTCGGAACTAGTAAGATATTCGCGAGCGTACCAGCGAATTAGAATTAGGAATTGTGATTGAATATTGAATAAAGAGGCGTTGGATTTGGTAAAAGCTAATGTATATTCTATAATTTCACTACCCTAATACACTTCAACTAATTCTAAGATATTGAATAAGGTTACAATAAGAGATTGAAATAGAACTAAGTTTACGTTAAGGACTCCGCTAAGGGAGATGCGATAAAAAGAGAAGCATTAGAGCTGAGAGCTCGTTGCTTGGGAGCCAAGTGCTCGATTCGGAGGCGAGATAGGAACTGCCCTCGGACCAGCGCGTCTGCGACCTCCTCGGGTCGCGAGGCGCGCGAGACGCTGGGCCCCGCAGTGGGGACGGCGCGTGGCGGAAGAGCGGGGAGACCGCTCGTGGTGGGGATGACCGCGTTACGCGGTGAGCCGCGCGCGTCGGCCGCGCGCTCGAGCGTGAACGCGTCTTAATTCTAGTGCACTTATATTATGTACATTTCCATAATTCTATGTGTTTGTGGTGTGTGTATGTACAGGAATGTGTCGTGTGCTTATACTTAAGACCGCATGTACGCGAACAGGGGGTATGGGTGCGTAATTGCGGGTGATTCCAGGAAGTAGTTGTCGTATCGCTTCTCTGGAGATGACGTGGGTGGACACGTCCTCGTGGGGGTGGAAGGTGGTACGCCTGACGTTACATACGATACGTAGACATCTGCAATCGCTATTTCCTAGCAAGGAAGTGTCGCATTTACATTCATTTGATGTGTAGACGAGTAATACATGACACTTCGCAAATCATATTATATCTTACCATGAAACATAGAAATGAGATGCGATATCGCGTTTTACGAAGCACTAGAACTCTATTGCTACGATAGGTAGACATCTGCAAACGCTATTTCCTTACAAGGAAGTGTCACTCTTACATTCATTTGAAGTGTAGACGAGGAATACATAACACTTCGCAAATCATATTATACCTTACCATGAAACATAGAAATGAGATGCGATATCGCGTTTTAAGAATCATAAGAACTCTATTGCTACGATACGTAGACATCTGCAAACGCTACTTCCTTGCAGGGAAGTGTCGCATTTACATTCATTTGAAGTGTAGACGAGGAATACATAACACTTCGCAAATCATATTATATCTTACCATGAAACATAGAAATGAGATGCGATATCGCGTTTTAAGAATCATAAGAACTCTAATGCTACGATACGTAGACATCTGCAGACGCTATTTCCTAGCAAGGAAGTGTCGCATTTACATTCATTTGATGTGTAGACGAGTAATACATGACACTTCGCAAATCATATTATATCTTACCATGAAACATAGAAATGAGATGCGATATCGCGTTTTACGAAGCACTAGAACTCTATTGCTACGATAGGTAGACATCTGCAAACGCTATTTCCTTACAAGGAAGTGTCACTCTTACATTCATTTGAAGTGTAGACGAGGAATACATAACACTTCGCAAATCATATTATACCTTACCATGAAACATAGAAATGAGATGCGATATCGCGTTTTAAGAATCATAAGAACTCTATTGCTACGATACGTAGACATCTGCAAACGCTACTTCCTTGCAGGGAAGTGTCGCATTTACATTCATTTGAAGTGTAGACGAGGAATACATAACACTTCGCAAATCATATTATATCTTACCATGAAACATAGAAATGAGATGCGATATCGCGTTTTAAGAAGCACTAGAACTCCATTGCTACGATAGGTAGACATCTGCAAACGCTATTTCCTTGCAAGGAAGAGTCACATTTACATTCATTTGAAGTGTAGACGAGGAATACATAACACTTCGCAAATCATATTATACCTTACCATGAAACATAGAAATGAGATGCGATATCGCGTTTTAAGAATCATAAGAACTCTATTGCTACGATACGTAGACATCTGCAAACGCTATTTCCTTGCAGGGAAGTGTCGCATTTACATTCATTTGAAGTGTAGACGAGGAATACATAACACTTCGCAAATCATATTATATCTTACCATGAAACATAGAAATGAGATGCGATATCGCGTTTTAAGAATCATAAGAACTCTAATGCTACGATACGTAGACATCTGCAGACGCTATTTCCTAGCAAGGAAGTGTCGCATTTACATTCATTTGATGCGTAGACGAGTAATACATGACACTTCGCAAATCATATTATATCTTACCATGAAACATAGAAATGAGATGCGATATCGCGTTTTACGAAGCACTAGAACTCTATTGCTACGATAGGTAGACATCTGCAAACGCTCCTTCCTTGCAGGGAAGTGTCGCATTTACATTCATTTGAAGTGTAGACGAGGAATACATGACACTTCGCAAATCATATTATATCTTACCATGAAACATAGAAATGAGATGCGATATCGCGTTTTTAGAAGCATTAGAAAGCTATTGCTACGATACGTAGACATCTGCAAACGCTATTTCCTAGCGAGGAAGTATCGCATTCACATTCATTTGAAGTGTAGACGAGGAATACATAACACTTCGCAAATCATGTTATATCATACCATGAAACATAGAAATGAGATGCGATATCGCGTTTTAAGAAGCACTATAAAGCTATTGCTACGATACGTAGACATCTGCAAACGCTATTTCCTAGCGAGGAAGTATCGCATTCACATTGATTTGAAGTGTAGACGAGGAATACATAACACTTCGCAAATCATGTTATATCTTACCATGAAACATAGGAATGTGATGCGATATCGCGTTTTAAGAATCATAAGAACTCTATTGCTACGATACGTAGACATCTGCAAACGCTATTTCCTTGCAAGGAAGTGTCGCATTTACATTCATTTGAAGTGTAGACGAGGAATACATAACACTTCGCAAATCACATTATATCTTACCATGAAACATAGAAGTGAGATGCGATATCGCGTTTCAAGAAGCACTAGAACTCTATTGCTACGATAGGTAAATATCTGCAAACGCTATTTCCTTACAAGGAAGTGTCGCATTTACATTCATTTGAAGTGTAGACGAGGAATACATAACACTTCGCAAATCATATTATACCTTACCATGAAACATAGAAATGAGATGCGATATCACGTTTTAAGTATCATAAGAACTCTAATGCTACGATACGTAGACATCTGCCGACGCTATTTCCTTGCAAGGAAGTGTCGCATTTACATTCATTTGAAGTGTAGACGAGGAATACATAACACTTCGCAAATCACATTATATCTTACCATGAAACATAGAAATGAGATGCGATATCGCGTTTCAAGAAGCACTAGAACTCTATTGCTACGATAGGTAAATATCTGCAAACGCTATTTCCTTACAAGGAAGTGTCGCATTTACATTCATTTGAAGTGTAGACGAGGAATACATAACACTTCGCAAATCACATTATACCTTACCATGAAACATAGAAATGAGATGCGATATCGCGTTTTAAGAATCATAAGAACTCTAATGCTACGATACGTAGACATCTGCAGACGCTATTTCCTAGCAAGGAAGTGTCGCATTTACATTCATTTGATGTGTAGACGAGTAATACATGACACTTCGCAAATCATATTATATCTTACCATGAAACATAGAAATGAGATGCGATTTCGCGTTTTACGAGGCACTAGAACTCTATTGCTACGATAGGTAGATATCTGCAAACGCTATTTCCTTACAAGGAAGTGTCACTCTTACATTCATTTGAAGTGTAGATGAGGAATACATAACACTTCGCAAATCATATTATATCTTACCATGAAACATAGAAATGAGATGCGATATCGCGTTTCAAGAAGCATTAGAACTCTATTGCTACGATACCTAGACATCTGCAGACGCTATTTCCTAGCAAGGAAGTGTGGCATTTACATTCATTTGAAGTGTAGACGAGGAATTCATGACACTTCGCAAATCGTATTATATCTTACCATGAAGCATAGAAATGAGATGCGATATCGCGTTTTTAGAAGCATTAGAAAGCTATTGCTACGATACGTAGACATCTGCAAACGCTATTTCCTAGCGAGGAAGTATCGCATTCACATTCATTTGAAGTGTAGACGAGGAATACATAACACTTCGCAAATCATGTTATATCTTACCATGAAACATAGAAATGAGATGCGATATCGCGTTTTAAGAAGCACTATAAAGCTATTGCTACGATACGTAGACATCTGCAAACGCTATTTCCTAGCGAGGAAGTATCGCATTCACATTGATTTGAAGTGTAGACGAGGAATACATAACACTTCGCAAATCATGTTATATCTTACCATGAAACATAGAAATGAGATGCGATATCGCGTTTTAAGAATCATAAGAACTCTATTGCTACGATACGTAGACATCTGCAAACGCTATTTCCTTGCAAGGAAGTGTCGCATTTACATTCATTTGAAGTGTAGACGAGGAATACATAACACTTCGCAAATCACATTATATCTTACCATGAAACATAGAAATGAGATGCGATATCGCGTTTCAAGAAGCACTAGAACTCTATTGCTACGATAGGTAAATATCTGCAAACGCTATTTCCTTTCAAGGAAGTGTCGCATTTACATTCATTTGAAGTGTAGACGAGGAATACATAACACTTCGCAAATCATATTATACCTTACCATGAAACATAGAAATGAGATGCGATATCGCGTTTTAAGAATCATAAGAACTCTAATGCTACGATACGTAGACATCTGCAGACGCTATTTCCTAGCAAGGAAGTGTCGCATTTACATTCATTTGATGTGTAGACGAGTAATACATGACACTTCGCAAATCATATTATATCTTACCATGAAACATAGAAATGAGATGCGATTTCGCGTTTTACGAAGCACTAGAACTCTATTGCTACGATAGGTAGACATCTGCAAACGCTATTTCCTTACAAGGAAGTGTCACTCTTACATTCATTTGAAGTGTAGACGAGGAATACATAACACTTCGCAAATCATATTATATCTTACCATGAAACACAGAAATGAGATGCGATATCGCGTTCCAAGAAGCATTAGAACTCTATTGCTACGATAGGTAGACATCTGCAAACGCTATTTCCTTGCAGGGAAGTGTCGCATTTACATTCATTTGAAGTGTAGACGAGGAATACATAACACTTCGCAAATCATATTATATCTTACCATGAAACATAGAAATGAGATGCGATATCGCGTTTCAAGAAGCATTAGAACTCTATTGCTACGATACCTAGACATCTGCAGACGCTATTTCCTAGCAAGGAAGTGTCGCATTTACATTCATTTGAAGTGTAGACGAGGAATACATGACACTTCGCAAATCATATTATATCTTACCATGAAACAGAAATGAGATGCAATATCGCGTTTTAAGACGCATTAGAACTCTATTGCTGCGATACCTAGACATCTGAAGACGCTATTTCCTAGCAAGGAAGTGTCGCATTTACATTCATTTGAAGTGTAGGCGAGGAATACATGACACTTCGCAAATCATATTATATCTTATCATGAAACATAGATATGAGATGCAATATCTCGTTTTAAGAATCATTTAAACTCTATTGCTTCGATACGTAGACATCTGCAAACGCTATTTCCTTGCAAGGAAGTGTCGCATTTACATTCATTTGAAGTGTAGACGAGGAATACATGACACTTCGCAAATCATATTATATCTTATCATGAAACATAGATATGAGATGCAATATCTCGTTTTAAGAATCATAAGAACTCTATTGCTACGATACGTAGACATCTGCAAACGCTACTTCCTTGCAGGGAAGTGTCGCATTTACATTCATTTGAAGTGTAGACGAGGAATACATAACACGTCGCAAATCATGTTGTATCTTACCATGAAACATAGAAATGAGATGCGATATCGCGTTTTAAGAAGCATTAGAACTCTATTGCTACGATACCTAGACATCTGCAGACGCTATTTCCTAGCTAGGAAGTGTCGCATTTACATTCATTTGATGTGTAGACGAGGAATACATGACACTTCGCAAATCATATTATATCTTACCATGAAACAGAAATGAGATGCAATATCGCGTTTTAAGAAGCATTAGAACTCTATTGCTACGATACGTAGACATCTGCAAACGCTACTTCCTTGCAGGGAAGTGTCGCATTTACATTCATTTGAAGTGTAGACGAGGAATACATAACACTTCGCAAATCATATTATATCTTATCAAGAAACATAGATATGAGATGCAATATCTCGCTTTAAGAATCATTTGAACTCTATTGCTTCGATACGTAGACATCTGCAAACGCTACTTCCTTGCAGGGAAGTGTCGCATTTACATTCATTTGAAGTGTAGACGAGGAATACATAACACTTCGCAAATCATGTTGTATCTTACCATGAAACATAGAAATGAGATGCGATATCGCGTTTTAAAAAGCATTAGAACTCTATTGCTACGATACCTAGACATCTGCAGACGCTATTTCCTAGCTAGGAAGTGTCGCATTTACATTCATTTGATGTGTAGACGAGGAATACATGACACTTCGCAAATCATATTATATCTTACCATGAAACAGAAATGAGATGCAATATCGCGTTTTAAGAAGCATTAGAACTCTATTGCTACGATACGTAGACATCTGCAAACGCTACTTTCTTGCAGGGAAGTGTCGCATTTACATTCATTTGAAGTGTAGACGAGGAATACATAACACTTCGCAAATCATATTATATCTTACCATGAAACATAGAAATGAGATGCGATATCGCGTTTCAAGAAGCATTAGAACTCTATTGCTACGATACCTAGACATCTGCAGACGCTATTTCCTAGCAAGGAAGTGTCGCATTTACATTCATTTGAAGTGTAGACGAGGAATACATAACACTTCGCAAATCATGTTATATCTTACCATGAAACATAGAAATGAGATGCGATATCGCGATTTAAGAATCATAAGAACTCTATTGCTACGATACGTAGACATCTGCAAACGCTATTTCCTTGCAAGGAAGTGTCGCAATTACATTCATTTGACGTGTAGACGAGGAATACATAACACTTAGCAAATCATATTATATCTTACCATGAAACATAGAAATGAGATGCGATATCGCGTTTTAAGAAGCACTAGAAAGCTATTGCTACGATACGTAGACATCTGCAAACGCTATTTCCTTGCAAGGAAGTGTCGCATTTACATTCATTTGAATCGTAGACGAGGAATGCATAACACTTCGCAAATCATATTATATCTTACCATGAAACATAGAAATGAGATGCGATATCGCGTTTTAAAAAGCATTAGAACTCTATTGCTACGATACCTAGACATCTGCAGACGCTATTTCCTAGCAAGGAAGTGTCGCATTTACATTCATTTGATGTGTAGACGAGGAATACATGACACTTCGCAAATCATATTATATCTTACCATGAAACAGAAATGAGATGCAATATCGCGTTTTAAGAAGCATTAGAACTCTATTGCCACGATACCTAGACATCTGAAGACGCTATTTCCTAGCAAGGAAGTGTCGCATTTACATTCATTTGAAGTGTAGACGAGGAATACATAACACTTCGCAAATCATATTATATCTTACCATGAAACATAGAAATGAGATGCGATATCGCGTTTTAAGAAGCACTAGAACTCTATTGCTACGATAGGTAGACATCTGCAAACGCTATTTCCTTGCAAGGAAGTGTCACATTTACATTCATTTGAAGTGTAGACGAGGAATACATAACACTTCGCAAATCATATTATACCTTACCATGAAACATAGAAATGAGATGCGATATCGCGTTTTAAGAATCATAAGAACTCTATTGCTACGATACGTAGACATCTGCAAACGCTACTTCCTTGCAGGGAAGTGTCGCATTTACATTCATTTGAAGTGTAGACGAGGAATACATAACACTTCGCAAATCATATTATATCTTACCATGAAACATAGAAATGAGATGCGATATCGCGTTTTAAGAAGCACTAGAACTCTATTGCTACGATAGGTAGACATCTGCAAACGCTATTTCCTTGCAAGGAAGTGTCACATTTACAATCATTTGAAGTGTAGACGAGGAATACATAACACTTCGCAAATCATGTTATACCTTACCATGAAACATAGAAATGAGATGCGATATCGCGTTTTAAGAATCATAAGAACTCTATTGCTACGATACGTAGACATCTGCAAACGCTATTTCCTTGCAGGGAAGTGTCGCATTTACATTCATTTGAAGTGCAGACGAGGAATACATAACACTTCGCAAATCATACTATATCTTACCATGAAACATAGAAATGAGATGCGATATCGCGTTTCAAGAAGCACTAGAAAGCTATTGCTACGGTACGTAGACATCTGCAAACGCTATTTCCTAGCGAGGAAGTATCGCATTAACAATCATTTGAAGTGTAGACGAGGAACACATAACACTTCGCAAATCATGTTATATCTTACCATGAAACATAGAAATGAGATGCGATATCGCGTTTTAAGAATCATAAGAACTCTATTGCTACGATACGTAGACATCTGCAAACGCTATTTCCGTGCAAGGAAGTGTCGCATTTACATTCATTTGAATCGTAGACGAGGAATGCATAACACTTCGCAAATCATATTATATCTTACCATGAAACATAGAAATGAGATGCGATATCGCGTTTTAAGAAGCATTAGAACTTTATTGCTACGATACCTAGACATCTGCAGACGCTATTTCCTAGCAAGGAAGTGTCGCATTTACATTCATTTGATGTGTAGACGAGGAATACATGACACTTCGCAAATCATATTATATCTTACCATGAAGCAGAAATGAGATGCAATATCGCGTTTTAAGAAGCTTAAGAACTCTATTGCTACGATACCTAGACATCTGAAGACGCTATTTCCTTGCAAGGAAGTGTCGCATTTACATTCATTTGAAGTGTGGACGAGGAATACATGACACTTCGCAAATCATATTATATCTTATCAAGAAACATAGATATGAGATGCAATATCTCGTTTTAAGAATCATTTGAACTCTATTGCTTCGATACGTAGACATCTGCAAACGCTATTTCCTTGCAAGGAAGTGTCGCATTTACATTCATTTGAAGTGTGGACGAGGAATACATAACACTTCGCAAATCATATTATATCTCACCATGAAACATAGAAATGAGATGCGATATCGCGTTTTAAGAAGCACTAGAAAGCTATTGCTACGATACGTAGACATCTGCAAACGCTATTTCCTAGCGAGGAAGTATCGCATTCACAATCATTTGAAGTGTAGACGAGGAATACATAACACTTCGCAAATCATGTTATATCTTACCATGAAACATAGAAATGAGATGCGATATCGCGTTTTAAGAATCATATGAACTCTATTGCTACGTGTCACGTCCCGGAGTGCCGATGCACTCGATACGTTAAAACGAGTTTGTGCCGGTTCCCGAAATCAACGCGAATTGCGCGGAGCTGGGTTCGTTGGCGGTTAGGACGCGGTTTACCGAACAAAACATGCAGCACATACCCTTTTCGATGCGTAGAATTCCTATTTGCTTTCCCGTTCCAGGTATCGTGGACGTCGTGGGTCGGATACCGGGATCGCAGCTGCGTACGGCTGGAACGGCGGAACGGTTATCGGAACAAGGCGCCACGCAGGTTGATCCTGGCTGGTGCGTATCGTCGCTGAAATTCGACGATCCTGGGCTCGTACGGGACGTACGGCGGCGAAAACCTGCTTGACGGGAACGGAAGCTGCTCGATGGTTATCCGGATACGGGTACTCGGGTGTACCTCCCACGTATTCGCGAATAAGATGTCGAATATATTCTTTTCGTCCCGCGCGTCGTGTACGCTTTCTCGGAGGCTCGAAGTTCATCGAGAGTATTTGCGCTTTGACAGAGTACTGCTCGGCTAAGCGTTGGTTCGCTCTAGCTTGCAGGGATCCGCGTGGGCGCAAGATACTCGGTTACGGTAGCAGTGAAGTAAGAGCGGCTAAGCGTTGGTTCGCTCTAACCGTTCAGCTTCAAGACTATCGCAGACGAATTCGGAACTAGTAAGATATTCGCGAGCGTACCAGCGAATTAGAATTAGGAATTGTGATTGAATATTGAATAAAGAGGCGTTGGATTTGGTAAAAGCTAATGTATATTCTATAATTTCACTACCCTAATACACTTCAACTAATTCTAAGATATTGAATAAGGTTACAATAAGAGATTGAAATAGAACTAAGTTTACGTTAAGGACTCCGCTAAGGGAGATGCGATAAAAAGAGAAGCATTAGAGCTGAGAGCTCGTTGCTTGGGAGCCAAGTGCTCGATTCGGAGGCGAGATAGGAACTGCCCTCGGACCAGCGCGTCTGCGACCTCCTCGGGTCGCGAGGCGCGCGTGTCGCTGGGCCCCGCAGTGGGGACGGCGCGTGGCGGAAGAGCGGGGAGACCGCTCGTGGTGGGGATGACCGCGTTACGCGGTGAGCCGCGCGCGTCGGCCGCGCGCTCGAGCGTGAACGCATCTTAATTCTAGTGCACTTATATTATGTACATTTCCTTAATTCTATGTGTTTGTGGTGTGTGTATGTACATGAATGTGTCGTGTGCTTATACTTAAGACCGCATGTACGCGAACAGGGGGTATGGGTGCGTAATTGCGGGTGATTCCAGGAAGTAGTTGTCGTATCGCTCCTCTGGAGATGACGTGGGTGGACACGTCCTCGTGGGGGTGGAAGGTGGTACGCCTGACGTTACATACGATACGTAGACATCTGCAATCGCTATTTCCTAGCAAGGAAGTGTCGCATTTACATTCATTTGATGTGTAGACGAGTAATACATGACACTTCGCAAATCATATTATATCTTACCATGAAACATAGAAATGAGATGCGATATCGCGTTTTACGAAGCACTAGAACTCTATTGCTACGATAGGTAGACATCTGCAAACGCTATTTCCTTACAAGGAAGTGTCACTCTTACATTCATTTGAAGTGTAGACGAGGAATACATAACACTTCGCAAATCATATTATACCTTACCATGAAACATAGAAATGAGATGCGATATCGCGTTTTAAGAATCATAAGAACTCTATTGCTACGATACGTAGACATCTGCAAACGCTACTTCCTTGCAGGGAAGTGTCGCATTTACATTCATTTGAAGTGTAGACGAGGAATACATAACACTTCGCAAATCATATTATATCTTACCATGAAACATAGAAATGAGATGCGATATCGCGTTTTAAGAATCATAAGAACTCTAATGCTACGATACGTAGACATCTGCAAACGCTATTTCCTAGCGAGGAAGTATCGCATTCACATTCATTTGAAGTGTAGACGAGGAATACATAACACTTCGCAAATCATGTTATATCATACCATGAAACATAGAAATGAGATGCGATATCGCGTTTTAAGAAGCACTATAAAGCTATTGCTACGATACGTAGATATCTGCAAACGCTATTTCCTAGCGAGGAAGTATCGCATTCACATTGATTTGAAGTGTAGACGAGGAATACATAACACTTCGCAAATCATGTTATATCTTACCATGAAACATAGAAATGAGATGCGATATCGCGTTTTAAGAATCATAAGAACTCTATTGCTACGATACGTAGACATCTGCAAACGCTATTTCCTTGCAAGGAAGTGTCGCATTTACATTCATTTGAAGTGTAGACGAGGAATACATAACACTTTGCAAATCACATTATATCTTACCATGAAACATAGAAATGAGATGCGATATCGCGTTTCAAGAAGCACTAGAACTCTATTGCTACGATAGGTAAATATCTGCAAACGCTATTTCCTTACAAGGAAGTGTCGCATTTACATTCATTTGAAGTGTAGACGAGGAATACATAACACTTCGCAAATCATATTATACCTTACCATGAAACATAGAAATGAGATGCGATATCGCGTTTTAAGAATCATAAGAACTCTAATGCTACGATACGTAGACATCTGCAGACGCTATTTCCTAGCAAGGAAGTGTCGCATTTACATTCATTTGATGTGTAGACGAGTAATACATGACACTTCGCAAATCATATTATATCTTACCATGAAACATAGAAATGAGATGCGATTTCGCGTTTTACGTAGCACTAGAACTCTATTGCTACGATAGGTAGACATCTGCAGACGCTATTTCCTTACAAGGAAGTGTCACTCTTACATTCATTTGAAGTGTAGACGAGGAATACATAACACTTCGCAAATCATATTATATCTTACCATGAAACACAGAAATGAGATGCGATATCGCGTTTCAAGAAGCATTAGAACTCTATTGCTACGATAGGTAGACATCTGCAAACGCTATTTCCTTGCAGGGAAGTGTCGCATTTACATTCATTTGAAGTGTAGACGAGGAATACATAACACTTCGCAAATCATATTATATCTTACCATGAAACATAGAAATGAGATGCGATATCGCGTTTCAAGAAGCATTAGAACTCTATTGCTACGATACCTAGACATCTGCAGACGCTATTTCCTAGCAAGGAAGTGTCGCATTTACATTCATTTGAAGTGTAGACGAGGAATACATGACACTTCGCAAATCATATTATATCTTACCATGAAACAGAAATGAGATGCAATATCGCGTTTTAAGACGCATTAGAACTCTATTGCTGCGATACCTAGACATCTGAAGACGCTATTTCCTAGCAAGGAAGTGTCGCATTTACATTCATTTGAAGTGTAGGCGAGGAATACATGACACTTCGCAAATCATATTATATCTTATCATGAAACATAGATATGAGATGCAATATCTCGTTTTAAGAATCATTTAAACTCTATTGCTTCGATACGTAGACATCTGCAAACGCTATTTCCTTGCAAGGAAGTGTCGCATTTACATTCATTTGAAGTGTAGACGAGGAATACATGACACTTCGCAAATCATATTATATCTTATCATGAAACATAGATATGAGATGCAATATCTCGTTTTAAGAATCATAAGAACTCTATTGCTACGATACGTAGACATCTGCAAACGCTACTTCCTTGCAGGGAAGTGTCGCATTTACATTCATTTGAAGTGTAGACGAGGAATACATAACACTTCGCAAATCATGTTGTATCTTACCATGAAACAGAAATGAGATGCAATATCGCGTTTTAAGACGCATTAGAACTCTATTGCTGCGATACCTAGACATCTGAAGACGCTATTTCCTAGCAAGGAAGTGTCGCATTTACATTCATTTGAAGTGTAGGCGAAGAATACATGACACTTCGCAAATCATATTATATCTTATCATGAAACATAGATATGAGATGCAATATCTCGTTTTAAGAATCATTTAAACTCTATTGCTTCGATACGTAGACATCTGCAAACGCTATTTCCTTGCAAGGAAGTGTCGCATTTACATTCATTTGAAGTGTAGACGAGGAATACATAACACTTCGCAAATCATGTTGTATCTTACCATGAAACATAGAAATGAGATGCGATATCGCGTTTCAAGAAGCATTAGAACTCTATTGCTACGATACCTAGACATCTGCAGACGCTATTTCCTAGCAAGGAAGTGTCGCATTTACATTCATTTGAAGTGTAGACGAGGAATACATAACACTTCGCAAATCATATTATATCTTACCATGAAACATAGAAATGAGATGCGATATCGCGTTTTAAGAAGCACTAGAAAGCTATTGCTACGATACGTAGACATCTGCAAACGCTATTTCCTAGCGAGGAAGTATCGCATTCACATTCATTTGAAGTGTAGACGAGGAATACATAACACTTCGCAAATCATGTTATATCTTACCATGAAACATAGAAATGAGATGCGATATCGCCTTTTAAGAAGCACTAGAAAGGTATTGCTACAATACGTAGATATCTGCAAACGCTTTCTCCTAGCGAGGATGTATCGCATTCACATTCATTTGAAGTGTAGACGAGGAATACATAACACTTCGCAAATCATGTTATATCTTACCATGAAACATAGAAATGAGATGCGATATCGCGTTTCAAGAAGCATTAGAACTCTATTGCTACGATACCTAGACATCTGCAAACGCTATTTCCTTACAAGGAAGTGTCACTCTTACATTCATTTGAAGTGTAGACGAGGAATACATAACACTTCGCAAATCATATTATATCTTACCATGAAACATAGATATGAGATGCAATATCTCGTTTTAAGAATCATTTGAACTCTATTGCTACGATAGGTAGACATCTGCAAACGCTATTTCCTTACAAGGAAGTGTCACTCTTACATTCATTTGAAGTGTAGACGAGGAATACATGACAATTCGCAAATCATATTATACCATACCATGAAACATAGAAATGACATGCGATATCGCGTTTTAAGAATCATAAGAACTCTATTGCTACGATACGTAGACATCTGCAAACGCTACTTTCTTGCAGGGAAGTGTCGCATTTACATTCATTTGAAGTGTAGACGAGGAATACATAACACTTCGCAAATCATATTATATCTTACCATGAAACATAGAAATGAGATGCAATATCGCGTTTCAAGAAGCATTAGAACTCTATTGCTACGATACCTAGACATCTGCAGACGCTATTTCCTAGCAAGGAAGTGTCGCATTTACATTCATTTGAAGTGTAGACGAGGAATACATAACACTTCGCAAATCATGTTATATCTTACCATGAAACATAGAAATGAGATGCGATATCGCGATTTAAGAATCATAAGAACTCTATTGCTACGATACGTAGACATCTGCAAACGCTATTTCCTTGCAAGGAAGTGTCGCAATTACATTCATTTGACATGTAGACGAGGAATACATAACACTTAGCAAATCATATTATATCTTACCATGAAACATAGAAATGAGATGCGATATCGCGTATTAAGAAGCACTAGAAAGCTATTGCTACGATACGTAGAAATCTGCAAACGCTATTTCCTTGCAAGGAAGTGTCGCATTTACATTCATTTGAATCGTAGACGAGGAATGCATAACACTTCGCAAATCATATTATATCTTACCATGAAACATAGAAATGAGATGCGATATCGCGTTTTAAAAAGCATTAGAACTCTATTGCTACGATACCTAGACATCTGCAGACGCTATTTCCTAGCAAGGAAGTGTCGCATTTACATTCATTTGATGTGTAGACGAGGAATACATGACACTTCGCAAATCATATTATATCTTACCATGAAACAGAAATGAGATGCAATATCGCGTTTTAAGAAGCATTAGAACTCTATTGCCACGATACCTAGACATCTGAAGACGCTATTTCCTAGCAAGGAAGTGTCGCATTTACATTCATTTGAAGTGTAGACGAGGAATACATAACACTTCGCAAATCATATTATATCTTACCATGAAACATAGAAATGAGATGCGATATCGCGTTTTAAGAAGCACTAGAACTCTATTGCTACGATAGGTAGACATCTGCAAACGCTATTTCCTTGCAAGGAAGTGTCACATTTACATTCATTTGAAGTGTAGACGAGGAATACATAACACTTCGCAAATCATATTATACCTTACCATGAAACATAGAAATGAGATGCGATATCGCGTTTTAAGAATCATAAGAACTCTAATGCTACGATACGTAGACATCTTCAGACGCTATTTCCTAGCAAGGAAGTGTCGCATTTACATTCATTTGATGTGTAGACGAGTAATACATGACACTTCAAAAATCATATTATATCTTACCATGAAACATAGAAATGAGATGCGATATCGCGTTTTAAGAAGCACTAGAACTCTATTGCTACGATAGGTAGACATCTGCAAACGCTATTTCCTTGCAAGGAAGTGTCACATTTACATTCATTTGAAGTGTAGACGAGGAATACATAACACGTCGCAAATCATATTATACCTTACCATGAAACATAGAAATGAGATGCGATATCGCGTTTCAAGAAGCATTAGAACTCTATTGCTACGATACCTAGACATCTGCAGACGCTATTTCCTAGCAAGGAAGTGTCGCATTTACATTCATTTGAAGTGTAGACGAGGAATGCATGACACTTCGCAAATCATATTATATCTTACCATGAAACATAGAAATGAGATGCGATATCGCGTTTTAAGAATCATAAGAACTCTATTGCTACGATACGTAGACATCTGCAAACGCTACTTCCTTGCAGGGAAGTGTCGCATTTACATTCATTTGAAGTGTAGACGAGGAATACATAACACTTCGCAAATCATATTATATCTTACCATGAAACATAGAAATGAGATGCGATATCGCGTTTTAAGAAGCACTAGAACTCTATTGCTACGATAGGTAGACATCTGCAAACGCTATTTCCTTGCAAGGAAGTGTCACATTTACATTCATTTGAAGTGTAGACGAGGAATACATAACACTTCGCAAATCATGTTATACCTTACCATGAAACATAGAAATGAGATGCGATATCGCGTTTTAAGAATCATAAGAACTCTATTGCTACGATACGTAGACATCTGCAAACGCTATTTCCTTGCAGGGAAGTGTCGCATTTACATTCATTTGAAGTGCAGACGAGGAATACATAACACTTCGCAAATCATACTATATCTTACCATGAAACATAGAAATGAGATGCGATATCGCGTTTCAAGAAGCACTAGAAAGCTATTGCTACGGTACGTAGACATCTGCAAACGCTATTTCCTAGCGAGGAAGTATCGCATTAACAATCATTTGAAGTGTAGACGAGGAACACATAACACTTCGCAAATCATGTTATATCTTACCATGAAACATAGAAATGAGATGCGATATCGCGTTTTAAGAATCATAAGAACTCTATTGCTACGATACGTAGACATCTGCAAACGCTATTTCCGTGCAAGGAAGTGTCGCATTTACATTCATTTGAATCGTAGACGAGGAATGCATAACACTTCGCAAATCATATTATATCTTACCATGAAACATAGAAATGAGATGCGATATCGCGTTTTAAGAAGCATTAGAACTTTATTGCTACGATACCTAGACATCTGCAGACGCTATTTCCTAGCAAGGAAGTGTCGCATTTACATTCATTTGATGTGTAGACGAGGAATACATGACACTTCGCAAATCATATTATATCTCACCATGAAACATAGAAATGAGATGCGATATCGCGTTTCAAGAAGCATTAGAACTCTATTGCTACGATACCTACACATCTGCAGACGCTATTTCCTAGCAAGGAAGTGTCGCATTTACATTCATTTGAAGTGTAGACGAGGAAAACATAACACTTCGCGAATCATATTATACCTTACCATGAAACATAGAATTAGATGCGATATCGCGTTTTAAGAATCATAAGAACTCTAATGCTACGATACGTAGATATCTGCAGACGCTATTTCCTAGCAAGGAAGTGTCGCATTTACATTCATTTGATGTGTAGACGAGTAATACATGACACTACGCAAATCATATTATATCTTATCATGAAACATAGATATGAGATGCAATATCTCGTTTTAAGAATCATTTGAACTCTATTGCTTCGATACGTAGACATCTGCAAACGCTATTTCCTTGCAAGAAAGTATCGCATTTACATTCATTTGAAGTGTAGACGAGGAATACATAACACTTCGCAAATCATGTTATATCATACCATGAAACATAGAAATGAGATGCGATATCGCGTTTTAAGAAGCACTATAAAGCTATTGCTACGATACGTAGATATCTGCAAACGCTATTTCCTAGCGAGGAAGTATCGCATTCACATTGATTTGAAGTGTAGACGAGGAATACATAACACTTCGCAAATCATGTTATATCTTACCATGAAACATAGAAATGAGATGCGATATCGCGTTTTAAGAATCATAAGAACTCTATTGCTACGATACGTAGACATCTGCAAACGCTATTTCCTTGCAAGGAAGTGTCGCATTTACATTCATTTGAAGTGTAGACGAGGAATACATAACACTTTGCAAATCACATTATATCTTACCATGAAACATAGAAATGAGATGCGATATCGCGTTTCAAGAAGCACTAGAACTCTATTGCTACGATAGGTAAATATCTGCAAACGCTATTTCCTTACAAGGAAGTGTCGCATTTACATTCATTTGAAGTGTAGACGAGGAATACATAACACTTCGCAAATCATATTATACCTTACCATGAAACATAGAAATGAGATGCGATATCGCGTTTTAAGAATCATAAGAACTCTAATGCTACGATACGTAGACATCTGCAGACGCTATTTCCTAGCAAGGAAGTGTCGCATTTACATTCATTTGATGTGTAGACGAGTAATACATGACACTTCGCAAATCATATTATATCTTACCATGAAACATAGAAATGAGATGCGATTTCGCGTTTTACGTAGCACTAGAACTCTATTGCTACGATAGGTAGACATCTGCAAACGCTATTTCCTTACAAGGAAGTGTCACTCTTACATTCATTTGAAGTGTAGACGAGGAATACATAACACTTCGCAAATCATATTATATCTTACCATGAAACACAGAAATGAGATGCGATATCGCGTTTCAAGAAGCATTAGAACTCTATTGCTACGATAGGTAGACATCTGCAAACGCTATTTCCTTGCAGGGAAGTGTCGCATTTACATTCATTTGAAGTGTAGACGAGGAATACATAACACTTCGCAAATCATATTATATCTTACCATGAAACATAGAAATGAGATGCGATATCGCGTTTCAAGAAGCATTAGAACTCTATTGCTACGATACCTAGACATCTGCAGACGCTATTTCCTAGCAAGGAAGTGTCGCATTTACATTCATTTGAAGTGTAGACGAGGAATACATGACACTTCGCAAATCATATTATATCTTACCATGAAACAGAAATGAGATGCAATATCGCGTTTTAAGACGCATTAGAACTCTATTGCTGCGATACCTAGACATCTGAAGACGCTATTTCCTAGCAAGGAAGTGTCGCATTTACATTCATTTGAAGTGTAGGCGAGGAATACATGACACTTCGCAAATCATATTATATCTTATCATGAAACATAGATATGAGATGCAATATCTCGTTTTAAGAATCATTTAAACTCTATTGCTTCGATACGTAGACATCTGCAAACGCTATTTCCTTGCAAGGAAGTGTCGCATTTACATTCATTTGAAGTGTAGACGAGGAATACATGACACTTCGCAAATCATATTATATCTTATCATGAAACATAGATATGAGATGCAATATCTCGTTTTAAGAATCATAAGAACTCTATTGCTACGATACGTAGACATCTGCAAACGCTACTTCCTTGCAGGGAAGTGTCGCATTTACATTCATTTGAAGTGTAGACGAGGAATACATAACACTTCGCAAATCATGTTGTATCTTACCATGAAACAGAAATGAGATGCAATATCGCGTTTTAAGACGCATTAGAACTCTATTGCTGCGATACCTAGACATCTGAAGACGCTATTTCCTAGCAAGGAAGTGTCGCATTTACATTCATTTGAAGTGTAGGCGAAGAATACATGACACTTCGCAAATCATATTATATCTTATCATGAAACATAGATATGAGATGCAATATCTCGTTTTAAGAATCATTTAAACTCTATTGCTTCGATACGTAGACATCTGCAAACGCTATTTCCTTGCAAGGAAGTGTCGCATTTACATTCATTTGAAGTGTAGACGAGGAATACATAACACTTCGCAAATCATGTTGTATCTTACCATGAAACATAGAAATGAGATGCGATATCGCGTTTCAAGAAGCATTAGAACTCTATTGCTACGATACCTAGACATCTGCAGACGCTATTTCCTAGCAAGGAAGTGTCGCATTTACATTCATTTGAAGTGTAGACGAGGAATACATAACACTTCGCAAATCATATTATATCTTACCATGAAACATAGAAATGAGATGCGATATCGCGTTTTAAGAAGCACTAGAAAGCTATTGCTACGATACGTAGACATCTGCAAACGCTATTTCCTAGCGAGGAAGTATCGCATTCACATTCATTTGAAGTGTAGACGAGGAATACATAACACTTCGCAAATCATGTTATATCTTACCATGAAACATAGAAATGAGATGCGATATCGCCTTTTAAGAAGCACTAGAAAGGTATTGCTACAATACGTAGATATCTGCAAACGCTTTCTCCTAGCGAGGATGTATCGCATTCACATTCATTTGAAGTGTAGACGAGGAATACATAACACTTCGCAAATCATATTATATCTTACCATGAAACATAGAAATGAGATGCGATATCGCGTTTTAAGAAGCACTAGAACTCTATTGCTACGATAGGTAGACATCTGCAAACGCTATTTCCTTGCAAGGAAGTGTCACATTTACATTCATTTGAAGTGTAGACGAGGAATACATAACACTTCGCAAATCATATTATACCTTACCATGAAACATAGAAATGAGATGCGATATCGCGTTTTAAGAATCATAAGAACTCTAATGCTACGATACGTAGACATCTTCAGACGCTATTTCCTAGCAAGGAAGTGTCGCATTTACATTCATTTGATGTGTAGACGAGTAATACATGACACTTCAAAAATCATATTATATCTTACCATGAAACATAGAAATGAGATGCGATATCGCGTTTTAAGAAGCACTAGAACTCTATTGCTACGATAGGTAGACATCTGCAAACGCTATTTCCTTGCAAGGAAGTGTCACATTTACATTCATTTGAAGTGTAGACGAGGAATACATAACACGTCGCAAATCATATTATACCTTACCATGAAACATAGAAATGAGATGCGATATCGCGTTTCAAGAAGCATTAGAACTCTATTGCTACGATACCTAGACATCTGCAGACGCTATTTCCTAGCAAGGAAGTGTCGCATTTACATTCATTTGAAGTGTAGACGAGGAATGCATGACACTTCGCAAATCATATTATATCTTACCATGAAACATAGAAATGAGATGCGATATCGCGTTTTAAGAATCATAAGAACTCTATTGCTACGATACGTAGACATCTGCAAACGCTACTTCCTTGCAGGGAAGTGTCGCATTTACATTCATTTGAAGTGTAGACGAGGAATACATAACACTTCGCAAATCATATTATATCTTACCATGAAACATAGAAATGAGATGCGATATCGCGTTTTAAGAAGCACTAGAACTCTATTGCTACGATAGGTAGACATCTGCAAACGCTATTTCCTTGCAAGGAAGTGTCACATTTACATTCATTTGAAGTGTAGACGAGGAATACATAACACTTCGCAAATCATGTTATACCTTACCATGAAACATAGAAATGAGATGCGATATCGCGTTTTAAGAATCATAAGAACTCTATTGCTACGATACGTAGACATCTGCAAACGCTATTTCCTTGCAGGGAAGTGTCGCATTTACATTCATTTGAAGTGCAGACGAGGAATACATAACACTTCGCAAATCATACTATATCTTACCATGAAACATAGAAATGAGATGCGATATCGCGTTTCAAGAAGCACTAGAAAGCTATTGCTACGGTACGTAGACATCTGCAAACGCTATTTCCTAGCGAGGAAGTATCGCATTAACAATCATTTGAAGTGTAGACGAGGAACACATAACACTTCGCAAATCATGTTATATCTTACCATGAAACATAGAAATGAGATGCGATATCGCGTTTTAAGAATCATAAGAACTCTATTGCTACGATACGTAGACATCTGCAAACGCTATTTCCGTGCAAGGAAGTGTCGCATTTACATTCATTTGAATCGTAGACGAGGAATGCATAACACTTCGCAAATCATATTATATCTTACCATGAAACATAGAAATGAGATGCGATATCGCGTTTTAAGAAGCATTAGAACTTTATTGCTACGATACCTAGACATCTGCAGACGCTATTTCCTAGCAAGGAAGTGTCGCATTTACATTCATTTGATGTGTAGACGAGGAATACATGACACTTCGCAAATCATATTATATCTCACCATGAAACATAGAAATGAGATGCGATATCGCGTTTCAAGAAGCATTAGAACTCTATTGCTACGATACCTACACATCTGCAGACGCTATTTCCTAGCAAGGAAGTGTCGCATTTACATTCATTTGAAGTGTAGACGAGGAAAACATAACACTTCGCGAATCATATTATACCTTACCATGAAACATAGAATTAGATGCGATATCGCGTTTTAAGAATCATAAGAACTCTAATGCTACGATACGTAGATATCTGCAGACGCTATTTCCTAGCAAGGAAGTGTCGCATTTACATTCATTTGATGTGTAGACGAGTAATACATGACACTACGCAAATCATATTATATCTTATCATGAAACATAGATATGAGATGCAATATCTCGTTTTAAGAATCATTTGAACTCTATTGCTTCGATACGTAGACATCTGCAAACGCTATTTCCTTGCAAGAAAGTATCGCATTTACATTCATTTGAAGTGTAGACGAGGAATACATAACACTTCGCAAATCATATTATACCTTACCATGAAACATAGAAATGAGATGCGTTATCGCGTTCTAAGAATCATAAGAACTCTATTGCTACGATACGTAGACATCTGCAAACGCTACTTCCTTGCAGGGAAGTGTCGCATTTACATTCATTTGAAGTGTAGACGAGGAATACATAACACTTCGCAAATCATATTATATCTTACCATGAAACATAGAAATGAGATGCGATATCGCGTTTCAAGAAGCATTAGAACTCTATTGCTACGATACCTAGACATCTGCAGACGCTATTTCCTAGCAAGGAAGTGTCGCATTTACATTCATTTGAAGTGTAGACGAGGAATACATGACACTTCGCAAATCATATTATATCTTACCATGAAACAGAAATGAGATGCAATATCGCGTTTTAAGACGCATTAGAACTCTATTGCTGCGATACCTAGACATCTGCAAACGCTATTTCCTTACAAGGAAGTGTCACTCTTACATTCATTTGAAGTGTAGACGAGGAATACATAACACTTCGCAAATCATATTATATCTTACCATGAAACACAGAAATGAGATGCGATATCGCGTTTCAAGAAGCATTAGAACTCTATTGCTACGATAGGTAGACATCTGCAAACGCTATTTCCTTGCAGGGAAGTGTCGCATTTACATTCATTTGAAGTGTAGACGAGGAATACATAACACTTCGCAAATCATATTATATCTTACCATGAACATAGAAATGAGATGCGATATCGCGTTTCAAGAAGCATTAGAACTCTATTGCTACGATACCTAGACATCTGCAGACGCTATTTCCTAGCAAGGAAGTGTCGCATTTACATTCATTTGAAGTGTAGACGAGGAATACATGACACTTCGCAAATCATATTATATCTTACCATGAAACAGAAATGAGATGCAATATCGCGTTTTAAGACGCATTAGAACTCTATTACTGCGATACCTAGACATCTGAAGACGCTATTTCCTAGCAAGGAAGTGTCGCATTTACATTCATTTGAAGTGTAGGCGAGGAATACATGACACTTCGCAAATCATATTATATCTTATCATGAAACATAGATATGAGATGCAATATCTCGTTTTAAGAATCATTTAAACTCTATTGCTTCGATACGTAGACATCTGCAAACGCTATTTCCTTGCAAGGAAGTGTCGCATTTACATTCATTTGAAGTGTAGACGAGGAATACATGACACTTCGCAAATCATATTATATCTTATCATGAAACATAGATATGAGATGCAATATCTCGTTTTAAGAATCATTTAAACTCTATTGCTTCGATACGTAGACATCTGCAAACGCTATTTCCTTGCAAGGAAGTGTCGCATTTACATTCATTTGAAGTGTAGACGAGGAATACATAACACTTCGCAAATCATGTTGTATCTTACCATGAAACATAGAAATGAGATGCGATATCGCGTTTCAAGAAGCATTAGAACTCTATTGCTACGATACCTAGACATCTGCAGACGCTATTTCCTAGCAAGGAAGTGTCGCATTTACATTCATTTGAAGTGTAGACGAGGAATACATAACACTTCGCAAATCATATTATATCTTACCATGAAACATAGAAATGAGATGCGATATCGCGTTTTAAGAAGCACTAGAAAGCTATTGCTACGATACGTAGACATCTGCAAACGCTATTTCCTAGCGAGGAAGTATCGCATTCACATTCATTTGAAGTGTAGACGAGGAATACATAACACTTCGCAAATCATGTTATATCTTACCATGAAACATAGAAATGAGATGCGATATCGCCTTTTAAGAAGCACTAGAAAGGTATTGCTACAATACGTAGATATCTGCAAACGCTTTCTCCTAGCGAGGATGTATCGCATTCACATTCATTTGAAGTGTAGACGAGGAATACATAACACTTCGCAAATCATATTATATCTTACCATGAAACATAGAAATGAGATGCGATATCGCGTTTTAAGAAGCACTAGAACTCTATTGCTACGATAGGTAGACATCTGCAAACGCTATTTCCTTGCAAGGAAGTGTCACATTTACATTCATTTGAAGTGTAGACGAGGAATACATAACACTTCGCAAATCATATTATACCTTACCATGAAACATAGAAATGAGATGCGATATCGCGTTTTAAGAATCATAAGAACTCTAATGCTACGATACGTAGACATCTTCAGACGCTATTTCCTAGCAAGGAAGTGTCGCATTTACATTCATTTGATGTGTAGACGAGTAATACATGACACTTCAAAAATCATATTATATCTTACCATGAAACATAGAAATGAGATGCGATATCGCGTTTTAAGAAGCACTAGAACTCTATTGCTACGATAGGTAGACATCTGCAAACGCTATTTCCTTGCAAGGAAGTGTCACATTTACATTCATTTGAAGTGTAGACGAGGAATACATAACACGTCGCAAATCATATTATACCTTACCATGAAACATAGAAATGAGATGCGATATCGCGTTTCAAGAAGCATTAGAACTCTATTGCTACGATACCTAGACATCTGCAGACGCTATTTCCTAGCAAGGAAGTGTCGCATTTACATTCATTTGAAGTGTAGACGAGGAATGCATGACACTTCGCAAATCATATTATATCTTACCATGAAACATAGAAATGAGATGCGATATCGCGTTTTAAGAATCATAAGAACTCTATTGCTACGATACGTAGACATCTGCAAACGCTACTTCCTTGCAGGGAAGTGTCGCATTTACATTCATTTGAAGTGTAGACGAGGAATACATAACACTTCGCAAATCATATTATATCTTACCATGAAACATAGAAATGAGATGCGATATCGCGTTTTAAGAAGCACTAGAACTCTATTGCTACGATAGGTAGACATCTGCAAACGCTATTTCCTTGCAAGGAAGTGTCACATTTACATTCATTTGAAGTGTAGACGAGGAATACATAACACTTCGCAAATCATGTTATACCTTACCATGAAACATAGAAATGAGATGCGATATCGCGTTTTAAGAATCATAAGAACTCTATTGCTACGATACGTAGACATCTGCAAACGCTATTTCCTTGCAGGGAAGTGTCGCATTTACATTCATTTGAAGTGCAGACGAGGAATACATAACACTTCGCAAATCATACTATATCTTACCATGAAACATAGAAATGAGATGCGATATCGCGTTTCAAGAAGCACTAGAAAGCTATTGCTACGGTACGTAGACATCTGCAAACGCTATTTCCTAGCGAGGAAGTATCGCATTAACAATCATTTGAAGTGTAGACGAGGAACACATAACACTTCGCAAATCATGTTATATCTTACCATGAAACATAGAAATGAGATGCGATATCGCGTTTTAAGAATCATAAGAACTCTATTGCTACGATACGTAGACATCTGCAAACGCTATTTCCGTGCAAGGAAGTGTCGCATTTACATTCATTTGAATCGTAGACGAGGAATGCATAACACTTCGCAAATCATATTATATCTTACCATGAAACATAGAAATGAGATGCGATATCGCGTTTTAAGAAGCATTAGAACTTTATTGCTACGATACCTAGACATCTGCAGACGCTATTTCCTAGCAAGGAAGTGTCGCATTTACATTCATTTGATGTGTAGACGAGGAATACATGACACTTCGCAAATCATATTATATCTCACCATGAAACATAGAAATGAGATGCGATATCGCGTTTCAAGAAGCATTAGAACTCTATTGCTACGATACCTACACATCTGCAGACGCTATTTCCTAGCAAGGAAGTGTCGCATTTACATTCATTTGAAGTGTAGACGAGGAAAACATAACACTTCGCGAATCATATTATACCTTACCATGAAACATAGAATTAGATGCGATATCGCGTTTTAAGAATCATAAGAACTCTAATGCTACGATACGTAGATATCTGCAGACGCTATTTCCTAGCAAGGAAGTGTCGCATTTACATTCATTTGATGTGTAGACGAGTAATACATGACACTACGCAAATCATATTATATCTTATCATGAAACATAGATATGAGATGCAATATCTCGTTTTAAGAATCATTTGAACTCTATTGCTTCGATACGTAGACATCTGCAAACGCTATTTCCTTGCAAGAAAGTATCGCATTTACATTCATTTGAAGTGTAGACGAGGAATACATAACACTTCGCAAATCATATTATACCTTACCATGAAACATAGAAATGAGATGCGTTATCGCGTTCTAAGAATCATAAGAACTCTATTGCTACGATACGTAGACATCTGCAAACGCTACTTCCTTGCAGGGAAGTGTCGCATTTACATTCATTTGAAGTGTAGACGAGGAATACATAACACTTCGCAAATCATATTATATCTTACCATGAAACATAGAAATGAGATGCGATATCGCGTTTCAAGAAGCATTAGAACTCTATTGCTACGATACCTAGACATCTGCAGACGCTATTTCCTAGCAAGGAAGTGTCGCATTTACATTCATTTGAAGTGTAGACGAGGAATACATGACACTTCGCAAATCATATTATATCTTACCATGAAACAGAAATGAGATGCAATATCGCGTTTTAAGACGCATTAGAACTCAATTGCTGCGATACCTAGACATCTGAAGACGCTATTTCCTAGCAAGGAAGTGTCGCATTTACATTCATTTGAAGTGTAGGCGAGGAATACATGACACTTCGCAAATCATATTATATCTTATCATGAAACATAGATATGAGATGCAATATCTCGTTTTAAGAATCATTTAAACTCTATTGCTTCGATACGTAGACATCTGCAAACGCTATTTCCTTGCAAGGAAGTGTCGCATTTACATTCATTTGAAGTGTAGACGAGGAATACATGACACTTCGCAAATCATATTATATCTTATCATGAAACATAGATATGAGATGCAATATCTCGTTTTAAGAATCATAAGAACTCTATTGCTACGATACGTAGACATCTGCAAACGCTACTTCCTTGCAGGGAAGTGTCGCATTTACATTCATTTGAAGTGTAGACGAGGAATACATAACACTTCGCAAATCATGTTGTATCTTACCATGAAACAGAAATGAGATGCAATATCGCGTTTTAAGACGCATTAGAACTCTATTGCTGCGATACCTAGACATCTGAAGACGCTATTTCCTAGCAAGGAAGTGTCGCATTTACATTCATTTGAAGTGTAGGCGAGGAATACATGACACTTCGCAAATCATATTATATCTTATCATGAAACATAGATATGAGATGCAATATCTCGTTTTAAGAATCATTTAAACTCTATTGCTTCGATACGTAGACATCTGCAAACGCTATTTCCTTGCAAGGAAGTGTCGCATTTACATTCATTTGAAGTGTAGACGAGGAATACATAACACTTCGCAAATCATGTTGTATCTTACCATGAAACATAGAAATGAGATGCGATATCGCGTTTCAAGAAGCATTAGAACTCTATTGCTACGATACCTAGACATCTGCAGACGCTATTTCCTAGCAAGGAAGTGTCGCATTTACATTCATTTGAAGTGTAGACGAGGAATACATAACACTTCGCAAATCATATTATATCTTACCATGAAACATAGAAATGAGATGCGATATCGCGTTTTAAGAAGCACTAGAAAGCTATTGCTACGATACGTAGACATCTGCAAACGCTATTTCCTAGCGAGGAAGTATCGCATTCACATTCATTTGAAGTGTAGACGAGGAATACATAACACTTCGCAAATCATGTTATATCTTACCATGAAACATAGAAATGAGATGCGATATCGCCTTTTAAGAAGCACTAGAAAGGTATTGCTACAATACGTAGATATCTGCAAACGCTTTCTCCTAGCGAGGATGTATCGCATTCACATTCATTTGAAGTGTAGACGAGGAATACATAACACTTCGCAAATCATGTTATATCTTACCATGAAACATAGAAATGAGATGCGATATCGCGTTTCAAGAAGCATTAGAACTCTATTGCTACGATACCTAGACATCTGCAAACGCTATTTCCTTACAAGGAAGTGTCACTCTTACATTCATTTGAAGTGTAGACGAGGAATACATAACACTTCGCAAATCATATTATATCTTACCATGAAACATAGATATGAGATGCAATATCTCGTTTTAAGAATCATTTGAACTCTATTGCTACGATAGGTAGACATCTGCAAACGCTATTTCCTTACAAGGAAGTGTCACTCTTACATTCATTTGAAGTGTAGACGAGGAATACATGACAATTCGCAAATCATATTATACCATACCATGAAACATAGAAATGACATGCGATATCGCGTTTTAAGAATCATAAGAACTCTATTGCTACGATACGTAGACATCTGCAAACGCTACTTTCTTGCAGGGAAGTGTCGCATTTACATTCATTTGAAGTGTAGACGAGGAATACATAACACTTCGCAAATCATATTATATCTTACCATGAAACATAGAAATGAGATGCAATATCGCGTTTCAAGAAGCATTAGAACTCTATTGCTACGATACCTAGACATCTGCAGACGCTATTTCCTAGCAAGGAATTGTCGCATTTACATTCATTTGAAGTGTAGACGAGGAATACATAACACTTCGCAAATCATGTTATATCTTACCATGAAACATAGAAATGAGATGCGATATCGCGATTTAAGAATCATAAGAACTCTATTGCTACGATACGTAGACATCTGCAAACGCTATTTCCTTGCAAGGAAGTGTCGCAATTACATTCATTTGACGTGTAGACGAGGAATACATAACACTTAGCAAATCATATTATATCTTACCATGAAACATAGAAATGAGATGCGATATCGCGTATTAAGAAGCACTAGAAAGCTATTGCTACGATACGTAGAAATCTGCAAACGCTATTTCCTTGCAAGGAAGTGTCGCATTTACATTCATTTGAATCGTAGACGAGGAATGCATAACACTTCGCAAATCATATTATATCTTACCATGAAACATAGAAATGAGATGCGATATCGCGTTTTAAAAAGCATTAGAACTCTATTGCTACGATACCTAGACATCTGCAGACGCTATTTCCTAGCAAGGAAGTGTCGCATTTACATTCATTTGATGTGTAGACGAGGAATACATGACACTTCGCAAATCATATTATATCTTACCATGAAACAGAAATGAGATGCAATATCGCGTTTTAAGAAGCATTAGAACTCTATTGCCACGATACCTAGACATCTGAAGACGCTATTTCCTAGCAAGGAAGTGTCGCATTTACATTCATTTGAAGTGTAGACGAGGAATACATAACACTTCGCAAATCATATTATATCTTACCATGAAACATAGAAATGAGATGCGATATCGCGTTTTAAGAAGCACTAGAACTCTATTGCTACGATAGGTAGACATCTGCAAACGCTATTTCCTTGCAAGGAAGTGTCACATTTACATTCATTTGAAGTGTAGACGAGGAATACATAACACTTCGCAAATCATATTATACCTTACCATGAAACATAGAAATGAGATGCGATATCGCGTTTTAAGAATCATAAGAACTCTAATGCTAGGATACGTAGACATCTTCAGACGCTATTTCCTAGCAAGGAAGTGTCGCATTTACATTCATTTGAAGTGTAGACGAGGAATACATAACACGTCGCAAATCATATTATACCTTACCATGAAACATAGAAATGAGATGCGATATCGCGTTTCAAGAAGCATTAGAACTCTATTGCTACGATACCTAGACATCTGCAGACGCTATTTCCTAGCAAGGAAGTGTCGCATTTACATTCATTTGAAGTGTAGACGAGGAATGCATGACACTTCGCAAATCATATTATATCTTACCATGAAACATAGAAATGAGATGCGATATCGCGTTTTAAGAATCATAAGAACTCTATTGCTACGATACGTAGACATCTGCAAACGCTACTTCCTTGCAGGGAAGTGTCGCATTTACATTCATTTGAAGTGTAGACGAGGAATACATAACACTTCGCAAATCATATTATATCTTACCATGAAACATAGAAATGAGATGCGATATCGCGTTTTAAGAAGCACTAGAACTCTATTGCTACGATAGGTAGACATCTGCAAACGCTATTTCCTTGCAAGGAAGTGTCACATTTACATTCATTTGAAGTGTAGACGAGGAATACATAACACTTCGCAAATCATGTTATACCTTACCATGAAACATAGAAATGAGATGCGATATCGCGTTTTAAGAATCATAAGAACTCTATTGCTACGATACGTAGACATCTGCAAACGCTATTTCCTTGCAGGGAAGTGTCGCATTTACATTCATTTGAAGTGCAGACGAGGAATACATAACACTTCGCAAATCATACTATATCTTACCATGAAACATAGAAATGAGATGCGATATCGCGCTTCAAGAAGCACTAGAAAGCTATTGCTACGGTACGTAGACATCTGCAAACGCTATTTCCTAGCGAGGAAGTATCGCATTAACAATCATTTGAAGTGTAGACGAGGAACACATAACACTTCGCAAATCATGTTATATCTTACCATGAAACATAGAAATGAGATGCGATATCGCGTTTTAAGAATCATAAGAACTCTATTGCTACGATACGTAGACATCTGCAAACGCTATTTCCGTGCAAGGAAGTGTCGCATTTACATTCATTTGAATCGTAGACGAGGAATGCATAACACTTCGCAAATCATATTATATCTTACCATGAAACATAGAAATGAGATGCGATATCGCGTTTTAAGAAGCATTAGAACTTTATTGCTACGATACCTAGACATCTGCAGACGCTATTTCCTAGCAAGGAAGTGTCGCATTTACATTCATTTGATGTGTAGACGAGGAATACATGACACTTCGCAAATCATATTATATCTTACCATGAAGCAGAAATGAGATGCAATATCGCGTTTTAAGAAGCTTAAGAACTCTATTGCTACGATACCTAGACATCTGAAGACGCTATTTCCTTGCAAGGAAGTGTCGCATTTACATTCATTTGAAGTGTAGACGAGGAATACATGACACTTCGCAAATCATATTATATCTTATCAAGAAACATAGATAT
This sequence comes from Xylocopa sonorina, assembly GCF_050948175.1. Taxonomy (NCBI): domain Eukaryota; kingdom Metazoa; phylum Arthropoda; class Insecta; order Hymenoptera; family Apidae; genus Xylocopa; species Xylocopa sonorina. The sequence continues at coordinate 913,573 of NW_027490204.1, forward strand.
GAGATGCAATATCTCGTTTTAAGAATCATTTGAACTCTATTGCTTCGATACGTAGACATCTGCAAACGCTATTTCCTTGCAAGGAAGTGTCGCATTTACATTCATTTGAAGTGTGGACGAGGAATACATAACACTTCGCAAATCATATTATATCTCACCATGAAACATAGAAATGAGATGCGATATCGCGTTTCAAGAAGCATTAGAACTCTATTGCTACGATACCTACACATCTGCAGACGCTATTTCCTAGCAAGGAAGTGTCGCATTTACATTCATTTGAAGTGTAGACGAGGAAAACATAACACTTCGCGAATCATATTATACCTTACCATGAAACATAGAATTAGATGCGATATCGCGTTTTAAGAATCATAAGAACTCTAATGCTACGATACGTAGATATCTGCAGACGCTATTTCCTAGCAAGGAAGTGTCGCATTTACATTCATTTGATGTGTAGACGAGTAATACATGACACTACGCAAATCATATTATATCTTATCATGAAACATAGATATGAGATGCAATATCTCGTTTTAAGAATCATTTGAACTCTATTGCTTCGATACGTAGACATCTGCAAACGCTATTTCCTTGCAAGAAAGTATCGCATTTACATTCATTTGAAGTGTAGACGAGGAATACATAACACTTCGCAAATCATATTATACCTTACCATGAAACATAGAAATGAGATGCGTTATCGCGTTCTAAGAATCATAAGAACTCTATTGCTACGATACGTAGACATCTGCAAACGCTACTTCCTTGCAGGGAAGTGTCGCATTTACATTCATTTGAAGTGTAGACGAGGAATACATAACACTTCGCAAATCATATTATACCTTACCATGAAACATAGAAATGAGATGCGATATCGCGTTTTAAGAATCATAAGAACTCTATTGCTACGATACGTAGACATCTGCAAACGCTATTTCCTTGCAGGGAAGTGTCGCATTTACATTTATTTGAAGTGTAGACGAGGAATGCATAACACTTCGCAAATCATATTATATCTTACCATGAAACATAGAAATGAGATGCGATATCGCGTTTCAAGAAGCATTAGAACTCTATTGCTACGATACCTAGACATCTGCAGACGCTATTTCCTAGCAAGGAAGTGTCGCATTTACATTCATTTGAAGTGTAGACGAGGAATGCATGACACTTCGCAAATCATATTATATCTTACCATGAAACATAGAAATGAGATGCGATATCGCGTTTTAAGAAGCACTAGAAAGCTATTGCTACGATACGTAGACATCTGCAAACGCTATTTCCTAGCGAGGAAGTATCGCATTCACAATCATTTGAAGTGTAGACGAGGAATACATAACACTTCGCAAATCATGTTATATCTTACCATGAAACATAGAAATGAGATGCGATATCGCGTTTTAAGAATCATATGAACTCTATTGCTACGTGTCACGTCCCGGAGTGCCGATGCACTCGATACGTTAAAACGAGTTTGTGCCGGTTCCCGAAATCAACGCGAATTGCGCGGAGCTGGGTTCGTTGGCGGTTAGGACGCGGTTTACCGAACAAAACATGCAGCACATACCCTTTTCGATGCGTAGAATTCCTATTTGCTTTCCCGTTCCAGGTATCGTGGACGTCGTGGGTCGGATACCGGGATCGCAGCTGCGTACGGCTGGAACGGCGGAACGGTTATCGGAACAAGGCGCCACGCAGGTTGATCCTGGCTGGTGCGTATCGTCGCTGAAATTCGACGATCCTGGGCTCGTACGGGACGTACGGCGGCGAAAACCTGCTTGACGGGAACGGAAGCTGCTCGATGGTTATCCGGATACGGGTACTCGGGTGTACCTCCCACGTATTCGCGAATAAGATGTCGAATATATTCTTTTCGTCCCGCGCGTCGTGTACGCTTTCTCGGAGGCTCGAAGTTCATCGAGAGTATTTGCGCTTTGACAGAGTACTGCTCGGCTAAGCGTTGGTTCGCTCTAGCTTGCAGGGATCCGCGTGGGCGCAAGATACTCGGTTACGGTAGCAGTGAAGTAAGAGCGGCTAAGCGTTGGTTCGCTCTAACCGTTCAGCTTCAAGACTATCGCAGACGAATTCGGAACTAGTAAGATATTCGCGAGCGTACCAGCGAATTAGAATTAGGAATTGTGATTGAATATTGAATAAAGAGGCGTTGGATTTGGTAAAAGCTAATGTATATTCTATAATTTCACTACCCTAATACACTTCAACTAATTCTAAGATATTGAATAAGGTTACAATAAGAGATTGAAATAGAACTAAGTTTACGTTAAGGACTCCGCTAAGGGAGATGCGATAAAAAGAGAAGCATTAGAGCTGAGAGCTCGTTGCTTGGGAGCCAAGTGCTCGATTCGGAGGCGAGATAGGAACTGCCCTCGGACCAGCGCGTCTGCGACCTCCTCGGGTCGCGAGGCGCGCGTGTCGCTGGGCCCCGCAGTGGGGACGGCGCGTGGCGGAAGAGCGGGGAGACCGCTCGTGGTGGGGATGACCGCGTTACGCGGTGAGCCGCGCGCGTCGGCCGCGCGCTCGAGCGTGAACGCATCTTAATTCTAATGCACTTATATTATGTACATTTCCTTAATTCTATGTGTTTGTGGTGTGTGTATGTACATGAATGTGTCGTGTGCTTATACTTAAGACCGCATGTACGCGAACAGGGGGTATGGGTGCGTAATTGCGGGTGATTCCAGGAAGTAGTTGTCGTATCGCTCCTCTGGAGATGACGTGGGTGGACACGTCCTCGTGGGGGTGGAAGGTGGTACGCCTGACGTTACATACGATACGTAGACATCTGCAATCGCTATTTCCTAGCAAGGAAGTGTCGCATTTACATTCATTTGATGTGTAGACGAGTAATACATGACACTTCGCAAATCATATTATATCTTACCATGAAACATAGAAATGAGATGCGATATCGCGTTTTACGAAGCACTAGAACTCTATTGCTACGATAGGTAGACATCTGCAAACGCTATTTCCTTACAAGGAAGTGTCACTCTTACATTCATTTGAAGTGTAGACGAGGAATACATAACACTTCGCAAATCATATTATACCTTACCATGAAACATAGAAATGAGATGCGATATCGCGTTTTAAGAATCATAAGAACTCTATTGCTACGATACGTAGACATCTGCAAACGCTACTTCCTTGCAGGGAAGTGTCGCATTTACATTCATTTGAAGTGTAGACGAGGAATACATAACACTTCGCAAATCATATTATATCTTACCATGAAACATAGAAATGAGATGCGATATCGCGTTTTAAGAATCATAAGAACTCTAATGCTACGATACGTAGACATCTGCAAACGCTATTTCCTAGCGAGGAAGTATCGCATTCACATTGATTTGAAGTGTAGACGAGGAATACATAACACTTCGCAAATCATGTTATATCATACCATGAAACATAGAAATGAGATGCGATATCGCGTTTTAAGAATCATAAGAACTCTATTGCTACGATACGTAGACATCTGCAAACGCTATTTCCTCTTGCAAGGAAGTGTCACATTTACATTCATTTGAAGTGTAGACGAGGAATACATAACACTTCGCAAATCATGTTATACCTTACCATGAAACATAGAAATGAGATGCGATATCGCGTTTTAAGAATCATAAGAACTCTATTGCTACGATACGTAGACATCTGCAAACGCTATTTCCTTGCAGGGAAGTGTCGCATTTACATTCATTTGAAGTGCAGACGAGGAATACATAACACTTCGCAAATCATACTATATCTTACCATGAAACATAGAAATGAGATGCGATATCGCGTTTCAAGAAGCACTAGAAAGCTATTGCTACGGTACGTAGACATCTGCAAACGCTATTTCCTAGCGAGGAAGTATCGCATTAACAATCATTTGAAGTGTAGACGAGGAACACATAACACTTCGCAAATCATGTTATATCTTACCATGAAACATAGAAATGAGATGCGATATCGCGTTTTAAGAATCATAAGAACTCTATTGCTACGATACGTAGACATCTGCAAACGCTATTTCCGTGCAAGGAAGTGTCGCATTTACATTCATTTGAATCGTAGACGAGGAATGCATAACACTTCGCAAATCATATTATATCTTACCATGAAACATAGAAATGAGATGCGATATCGCGTTTTAAGAAGCATTAGAACTTTATTGCTACGATACCTAGACATCTGCAGACGCTATTTCCTAGCAAGGAAGTGTCGCATTTACATTCATTTGATGTGTAGACGAGGAATACATGACACTTCGCAAATCATATTATATCTTACCATGAAGCAGAAATGAGATGCAATATCGCGTTTTAAGAAGCTTAAGAACTCTATTGCTACGATACCTAGACATCTGAAGACGCTATTTCCTTGCAAGGAAGTGTCGCATTTACATTCATTTGAAGTGTAGACGAGGAATACATGACACTTCGCAAATCATATTATATCTTATCAAGAAACATAGATATGAGATGCAATATCTCGTTTTAAGAATCATTTGAACTCTATTGCTTCGATACGTAGACATCTGCAAACGCTATTTCCTTGCAAGGAAGTGTCGCATTTACATTCATTTGAAGTGTGGACAAGGAATACATAACACTTCGCAAATCATATTATATCTCACCATGAAACATAGAAATGAGATGCGATATCGCGTTTCAAGAAGCATTAGAACTCTATTGCTACGATACCTACACATCTGCAGACGCTATTTCCTAGCAAGGAAGTGTCGCATTTACATTCATTTGAAGTGTAGACGAGGAAAACATAACACTTCGCGAATCATATTATACCTTACCATGAAACATAGAATTAGATGCGATATCGCGTTTTAAGAATCATAAGAACTCTAATGCTACGATACGTAGATATCTGCAGACGCTATTTCCTAGCAAGGAAGTGTCGCATTTACATTCATTTGATGTGTAGACGAGTAATACATGACACTACGCAAATCATATTATATCTTATCATGAAACATAGATATGAGATGCAATATCTCGTTTTAAGAATCATTTGAACTCTATTGCTTCGATACGTAGACATCTGCAAACGCTATTTCCTTGCAAGAAAGTATCGCATTTACATTCATTTGAAGTGTACACGAGGAATACATAACACTTCGCAAATCATATTATACCTTACCATGAAACATAGAAATGAGATGCGTTATCGCGTTCTAAGAATCATAAGAACTCTATTGCTACGATACGTAGACATCTGCAAACGCTACTTCCTTGCAGGGAAGTGTCGCATTTACATTCATTTGAAGTGTAGACGAGGAATACATAACACTTCGCAAATCATATTATATCTTACCATGAAACATAGAAATGAGATGCGATATCGCGTTTCAAGAAGCATTAGAACTCTATTGCTACGATACCTAGACATCTGCAGACGCTATTTCCTAGCAAGGAAGTGTCGCATTTACATTCATTTGAAGTGTAGACGAGGAATACATGACACTTCGCAAATCATATTATATCTTACCATGAAACAGAAATGAGATGCAATATCGCGTTTTAAGACGCATTAGAACTCTATTGCTGCGATACCTAGACATCTGAAGACGCTATTTCCTAGCAAGGAAGTGTCGCATTTACATTCATTTGAAGTGTAGGCGAGGAATACATGACACTTCGCAAATCATATTATATCTTATCATGAAACATAGATATGAGATGCAATATCTCGTTTTAAGAATCATTTAAACTCTATTGCTTCGATACGTAGACATCTGCAAACGCTATTTCCTTGCAAGGAAGTGTCGCATTTACATTCATTTGAAGTGTAGACGAGGAATACATGACACTTCGCAAATCATATTATATCTTATCATGAAACATAGATATGAGATGCAATATCTCGTTTTAAGAATCATAAGAACTCTATTGCTACGATACGTAGACATCTGCAAACGCTACTTCCTTGCAGGGAAGTGTCGCATTTACATTCATTTGAAGTGTAGACGAGGAATACATAACACTTCGCAAATCATGTTGTATCTTACCATGAAACAGAAATGAGATGCAATATCGCGTTTTAAGACGCATTAGAACTCTATTGCTGCGATACCTAGACATCTGAAGACGCTATTTCCTAGCAAGGAAGTGTCGCATTTACATTCATTTGAAGTGTAGGCGAGGAATACATGACACTTCGCAAATCATATTATATCTTATCATGAAACATAGATATGAGATGCAATATCTCGTTTTAAGAATCATTTAAACTCTATTGCTTCGATACGTAGACATCTGCAAACGCTATTTCCTTGCAAGGAAGTGTCGCATTTACATTCATTTGAAGTGTAGACGAGGAATACATAACACTTCGCAAATCATGTTGTATCTTACCATGAAACATAGAAATGAGATGCGATATCGCGTTTCAAGAAGCATTAGAACTCTATTGCTACGATACCTAGACATCTGCAGACGCTATTTCCTAGCAAGGAAGTGTCGCATTTACATTCATTTGAAGTGTAGACGAGGAATACATAACACTTCGCAAATCATATTATATCTTACCATGAAACATAGAAATGAGATGCGATATCGCGTTTTAAGAAGCACTAGAAAGCTATTGCTACGATACGTAGACATCTGCAAACGCTATTTCCTAGCGAGGAAGTATCGCATTCACATTCATTTGAAGTGTAGACGAGGAATACATAACACTTCGCAAATCATGTTATATCTTACCATGAAACATAGAAATGAGATGCGATATCGCCTTTTAAGAAGCACTAGAAAGGTATTGCTACAATACGTAGATATCTGCAAACGCTTTCTCCTAGCGAGGATGTATCGCATTCACATTCATTTGAAGTGTAGACGAGGAATACATAACACTTCGCAAATCATGTTATATCTTACCATGAAACATAGAAATGAGATGCGATATCGCGTTTCAAGAAGCATTAGAACTCTATTGCTACGATACCTAGACATCTGCAAACGCTATTTCCTTACAAGGAAGTGTCACTCTTACATTCATTTGAAGTGTAGACGAGGAATACATAACACTTCGCAAATCATATTATATCTTACCATGAAACATAGATATGAGATGCAATATCTCGTTTTAAGAATCATTTGAACTCTATTGCTACGATAGGTAGACATCTGCAAACGCTATTTCCTTACAAGGAAGTGTCACTCTTACATTCATTTGAAGTGTAGACGAGGAATACATGACAATTCGCAAATCATATTATACCATACCATGAAACATAGAAATGACATGCGATATCGCGTTTTAAGAATCATAAGAACTCTATTGCTACGATACGTAGACATCTGCAAACGCTACTTTCTTGCAGGGAAGTGTCGCATTTACATTCATTTGAAGTGTAGACGAGGAATACATAACACTTCGCAAATCATATTATATCTTACCATGAAACATAGAAATGAGATGCAATATCGCGTTTCAAGAAGCATTAGAACTCTATTGCTACGATACCTAGACATCTGCAGACGCTATTTCCTAGCAAGGAAGTGTCGCATTTACATTCATTTGAAGTGTAGACGAGGAATACATAACACTTCGCAAATCATGTTATATCTTACCATGAAACATAGAAATGAGATGCGATATCGCGATTTAAGAATCATAAGAACTCTATTGCTACGATACGTAGACATCTGCAAACGCTATTTCCTTGCAAGGAAGTGTCGCAATTACATTCATTTGACGTGTAGACGAGGAATACATAACACTTAGCAAATCATATTATATCTTACCATGAAACATAGAAATGAGATGCGATATCGCGTATTAAGAAGCACTAGAAAGCTATTGCTACGATACGTAGAAATCTGCAAACGCTATTTCCTTGCAAGGAAGTGTCGCATTTACATTCATTTGAATCGTAGACGAGGAATGCATAACACTTCGCAAATCATATTATATCTTACCATGAAACATAGAAATGAGATGCGATATCGCGTTTTAAAAAGCATTAGAACTCTATTGCTACGATACCTAGACATCTGCAGACGCTATTTCCTAGCAAGGAAGTGTCGCATTTACATTCATTTGATGTGTAGACGAGGAATACATGACACTTCGCAAATCATATTATATCTTACCATGAAACAGAAATGAGATGCAATATCGCGTTTTAAGAAGCATTAGAACTCTATTGCCACGATACCTAGACATCTGAAGACGCTATTTCCTAGCAAGGAAGTGTCGCATTTACATTCATTTGAAGTGTAGACGAGGAATACGTAACACTTCGCAAATCATATTATATCTTACCATGAAACATAGAAATGAGATGCGATATCGCGTTTTAAGAAGCACCAGAACTCTATTGCTACGATAGGTAGACATCTGCAAACGCTATTTCCTTGCAAGGAAGTGTCACATTTACATTCATTTGAAGTGTAGACGAGGAATACATAACACTTCGCAAATCATATTATACCTTACCATGAAACATAGAAATGAGATGCGATATCGCGTTTTAAGAATCATAAGAACTCTAATGCTACGATACGTAGACATCTTCAGACGCTATTTCCTAGCAAGGAAGTGTCGCATTTACATTCATTTGATGTGTAGACGAGTAATACATGACACTTCAAAAATCATATTATATCTTACCATGAAACATAGAAATGAGATGCGATATCGCGTTTTAAGAAGCACTAGAACTCTATTGCTACGATAGGTAGACATCTGCAAACGCTATTTCCTTGCAAGGAAGTGTCACATTTACATTCATTTGAAGTGTAGACGAGGAATACATAACACGTCGCAAATCATATTATACCTTACCATGAAACATAGAAATGAGATGCGATATCGCGTTTCAAGAAGCATTAGAACTCTATTGCTACGATACCTAGACATCTGCAGACGCTATTTCCTAGCAAGGAAGTGTCGCATTTACATTCATTTGAAGTGTAGACGAGGAATGCATGACACTTCGCAAATCATATTATATCTTACCATGAAACATAGAAATGAGATGCGATATCGCGTTTTAAGAATCATAAGAACTCTATTGCTACGATACGTAGACATCTGCAAACGCTACTTCCTTGCAGGGAAGTGTCGCATTTACATTCATTTGAAGTGTAGACGAGGAATACATAACACTTCGCAAATCATATTATATCTTACCATGAAACATAGAAATGAGATGCGATATCGCGTTTTAAGAAGCACTAGAACTCTATTGCTACGATAGGTAGACATCTGCAAACGCTATTTCCTTGCAAGGAAGTGTCACATTTACATTCATTTGAAGTGTAGACGAGGAATACATAACACTTCGCAAATCATGTTATACCTTACCATGAAACATAGAAATGAGATGCGATATCGCGTTTTAAGAATCATAAGAACTCTATTGCTACGATACGTAGACATCTGCAAACGCTATTTCCTTGCAGGGAAGTGTCGCATTTACATTCATTTGAAGTGCAGACGAGGAATACATAACACTTCGCAAATCATATTATATCTTACCATGAAACATAGAAATGAGATGCAATATCGCGTTTCAAGAAGCATTAGAACTCTATTGCTACGATACCTAGACATCTGCAGACGCTATTTCCTAGCAAGGAAGTGTCGCATTTACATTCATTTGAAGTGTAGACGAGGAATACATAACACTTCGCAAATCATGTTATATCTTACCATGAAACATAGAAATGAGATGCGATATCGCGATTTAAGAATCATAAGAACTCTATTGCTACGATACGTAGACATCTGCAAACGCTATTTCCTTGCAAGGAAGTGTCGCAATTACATTCATTTGACGTGTAGACGAGGAATACATAACACTTAGCAAATCATATTATATCTTACCATGAAACATAGAAATGAGATGCGATATCGCGTATTAAGAAGCACTAGAAAGCTATTGCTACGATACGTAGAAATCTGCAAACGCTATTTCCTTGCAAGGAAGTGCCGCATTTACATTCATTTGAATCGTAGACGAGGAATGCATAACACTTCGCAAATCATATTATATCTTACCATGAAACATAGAAATGAGATGCGATATCGCGTTTTAAAAAGCATTAGAACTCTATTGCTACGATACCTAGACATCTGCAGACGCTATTTCCTAGCAAGGAAGTGTCGCATTTACATTCATTTGATGTGTAGACGAGGAATACATGACACTTCGCAAATCATATTATATCTTACCATGAAACAGAAATGAGATGCAATATCGCGTTTTAAGAAGCATTAGAACTCTATTGCCACGATACCTAGACATCTGAAGACGCTATTTCCTAGCAAGGAAGTGTCGCATTTACATTCATTTGAAGTGTAGACGAGGAATACGTAACACTTCGCAAATCATATTATATCTTACCATGAAACATAGAAATGAGATGCGATATCGCGTTTTAAGAATCATAAGAACTCTAATGCTACGATACGTAGACATCTTCAGACGCTATTTCCTAGCAAGGAAGTGTCGCATTTACATTCATTTGATGTGTAGACGAGTAATACATGACACTTCAAAAATCATATTATATCTTACCATGAAACATAGAAATGAGATGCGATATCGCGTTTTAAGAAGCACTAGAACTCTATTGCTACGATAGGTAGACATCTGCAAACGCTATTTCCTTGCAAGGAAGTGTCACATTTACATTCATTTGAAGTGTAGACGAGGAATACATAACACGTCGCAAATCATATTATACCTTACCATGAAACATAGAAATGAGATGCGATATCGCGTTTCAAGAAGCATTAGAACTCTATTGCTACGATACCTAGACATCTGCAGACGCTATTTCCTAGCAAGGAAGTGTCGCATTTACATTCATTTGAAGTGTAGACGAGGAATGCATGACACTTCGCAAATCATATTATATCTTACCATGAAACATAGAAATGAGATGCGATATCGCGTTTTAAGAATCATAAGAACTCTATTGCTACGATACGTAGACATCTGCAAACGCTACTTCCTTGCAGGGAAGTGTCGCATTTACATTCATTTGAAGTGTAGACGAGGAATACATAACACTTCGCAAATCATATTATATCTTACCATGAAACATAGAAATGAGATGCGATATCGCGTTTTAAGAAGCACTAGAACTCTATTGCTACGATAGGTAGACATCTGCAAACGCTATTTCCTTGCAAGGAAGTGTCACATTTACATTCATTTGAAGTGTAGACGAGGAATACATAACACTTCGCAAATCATGTTATACCTTACCATGAAACATAGAAATGAGATGCGATATCGCGTTTTAAGAATCATAAGAACTCTATTGCTACGATACGTAGACATCTGCAAACGCTATTTCCTTGCAGGGAAGTGTCGCATTTACATTCATTTGAAGTGCAGACGAGGAATACATAACACTTCGCAAATCATACTATATCTTACCATGAAACATAGAAATGAGATGCGATATCGCGTTTCAAGAAGCACTAGAAAGCTATTGCTACGGTACGTAGACATCTGCAAACGCTATTTCCTAGCGAGGAAGTATCGCATTAACAATCATTTGAAGTGTAGACGAGGAACACATAACACTTCGCAAATCATGTTATATCTTACCATGAAACATAGAAATGAGATGCGATATCGCGTTTTAAGAATCATAAGAACTCTATTGCTACGATACGTAGACATCTGCAAACGCTATTTCCGTGCAAGGAAGTGTCGCATTTACATTCATTTGAATCGTAGACGAGGAATGCATAACACTTCGCAAATCATATTATATCTTACCATGAAACATAGAAATGAGATGCGATATCGCGTTTTAAGAAGCATTAGAACTTTATTGCTACGATACCTAGACATCTGCAGACGCTATTTCCTAGCAAGGAAGTGTCGCATTTACATTCATTTGATGTGTAGACGAGGAATACATGACACTTCGCAAATCATATTATATCTTATCAAGAAACATAGATATGAGATGCAATATCTCGTTTTAAGAATCATTTGAACTCTATTGCTTCGATACGTAGACATCTGCAAACGCTATTTCCTTGCAAGGAAGTGTCGCATTTACATTCATTTGAAGTGTGGACGAGGAATACATAACACTTCGCAAATCATATTATATCTCACCATGAAACATAGAAATGAGATGCGATATCGCGTTTCAAGAAGCATTAGAACTCTATTGCTACGATACCTACACATCTGCAGACGCTATTTCCTAGCAAGGAAGTGTCGCATTTACATTCATTTGAAGTGTAGACGAGGAAAACATAACACTTCGCGAATCATATTATACCTTACCATGAAACATAGAATTAGATGCGATATCGCGTTTTAAGAATCATAAGAACTCTAATGCTACGATACGTAGATATCTGCAGACTCTATTTCCTAGCAAGGAAGTGTCGCATTTACATTCATTTGATGTGTAGACGAGTAATACATGACACTACGCAAATCATATTATATCTTATCATGAAACATAGATATGAGATGCAATATCTCGTTTTAAGAATCATTTGAACTCTATTGCTTCGATACGTAGACATCTGCAAACGCTATTTCCTTGCAAGAAAGTATCGCATTTACATTCATTTGAAGTGTAGACGAGGAATACATAACACTTCGCAAATCATATTATACCTTACCATGAAACATAGAAATGAGATGCGTTATCGCGTTCTAAGAATCATAAGAACTCTATTGCTACGATACGTAGACATCTGCAAACGCTACTTCCTTGCAGGGAAGTGTCGCATTTACATTCATTTGAAGTGTAGACGAGGAATACATAACACTTCGCAAATCATATTATACCTTACCATGAAACATAGAAATGAGATGCGATATCGCGTTTTAAGAATCATAAGAACTCTATTGCTACGATACGTAGACATCTGCAAACGCTATTTCCTTGCAGGGAAGTGTCGCATTTACATTTATTTGAAGTGTAGACGAGGAATGCATAACACTTCGCAAATCATATTATATCTTACCATGAAACATAGAAATGAGATGCGATATCGCGTTTCAAGAAGCATTAGAACTCTATTGCTACGATACCTAGACATCTGCAGACGCTATTTCCTAGCAAGGAAGTGTCGCATTTACATTCATTTGAAGTGTAGACGAGGAATGCATGACACTTCGCAAATCATATTATATCTTACCATGAAACATAGAAATGAGATGCGATATCGCGTTTTAAGAAGCACTAGAAAGCTATTGCTACGATACGTAGACATCTGCAAACGCTATTTCCTAGCGAGGAAGTATCGCATTCACAATCATTTGAAGTGTAGACGAGGAATACATAACACTTCGCAAATCATGTTATATCTTACCATGAAACATAGAAATGAGATGCGATATCGCGTTTTAAGAATCATATGAACTCTATTGCTACGTGTCACGTCCCGGAGTGCCGATGCACTCGATACGTTAAAACGAGTTTGTGCCGGTTCCCGAAATCAACGCGAATTGCGCGGAGCTGGGTTCGTTGGCGGTTAGGACGCGGTTTACCGAACAAAACATGCAGCACATACCCTTTTCGATGCGTAGAATTCCTATTTGCTTTCCCGTTCCAGGTATCGTGGACGTCGTGGGTCGGATACCGGGATCGCAGCTGCGTACGGCTGGAACGGCGGAACGGTTATCGGAACAAGGCGCCACGCAGGTTGATCCTGGCTGGTGCGTATCGTCGCTGAAATTCGACGATCCTGGGCTCGTACGGGACGTACGGCGGCGAAAACCTGCTTGACGGGAACGGAAGCTGCTCGATGGTTATCCGGATACGGGTACTCGGGTGTACCTCCCACGTATTCGCGAATAAGATGTCGAATATATTCTTTTCGTCCCGCGCGTCGTGTACGCTTTCTCGGAGGCTCGAAGTTCATCGAGAGTATTTGCGCTTTGACAGAGTACTGCTCGGCTAAGCGTTGGTTCGCTCTAGCTTGCAGGGATCCGCGTGGGCGCAAGATACTCGGTTACGGTAGCAGTGAAGTAAGAGCGGCTAAGCGTTGGTTCGCTCTAACCGTTCAGCTTCAAGACTATCGCAGACGAATTCGGAACTAGTAAGATATTCGCGAGCGTACCAGCGAATTAGAATTAGGAATTGTGATTGAATATTGAATAAAGAGGCGTTGGATTTGGTAAAAGCTAATGTATATTCTATAATTTCACTACCCTAATACACTTCAACCAATTCTAAGATATTGAATAAGGTTACAATAAGAGATTGAAATAGAACTAAGTTTACGTTAAGGACTCCGCTAAGGGAGATGCGATAAAAAGAGAAGCATTAGAGCTGAGAGCTCGTTGCTTGGGAGCCAAGTGCTCGATTCGGAGGCGAGATAGGAACTGCCCTCGGACCAGCGCGTCTGCGACCTCCTCGGGTCGCGAGGCGCGCGTGTCGCTGGGCCCCGCAGTGGGGACGGCGCGTGGCGGAAGAGCGGGGAGACCGCTCGTGGTGGGGATGACCGCGTTACGCGGTGAGCCGCGCGCGTCGGCCGCGCGCTCGAGCGTGAACGCATCTTAATTCTAATGCACTTATATTATGTACATTTCCTTAATTCTATGTGTTTGTGGTGTGTGTATGTACATGAATGTGTCGTGTGCTTATACTTAAGACCGCATGTACGCGAACAGGGGGTATGGGTGCGTAATTGCGGGTGATTCCAGGAAGTAGTTGTCGTATCGCTCCTCTGGAGATGACGTGGGTGGACACGTCCTCGTGGGGGTGGAAGGTGGTACGCCTGACGTTACATACGATACGTAGACATCTGCAATCGCTATTTCCTAGCAAGGAAGTGTCGCATTTACATTCATTTGATGTGTAGACGAGTAATACATGACACTTCGCAAATCATATTATATCTTACCATGAAACATAGAAATGAGATGCGATATCGCGTTTTACGAAGCACTAGAACTCTATTGCTACGATAGGTAGACATCTGCAAACGCTATTTCCTTACAAGGAAGTGTCACTCTTACATTCATTTGAAGTGTAGACGAGGAATACATAACACTTCGCAAATCATATTATACCTTACCATGAAACATAGAAATGAGATGCGATATCGCGTTTTAAGAATCATAAGAACTCTATTGCTACGATACGTAGACATCTGCAAACGCTACTTCCTTGCAGGGAAGTGTCGCATTTACATTCATTTGAAGTGTAGACGAGGAATACATAACACTTCGCAAATCATATTATATCTTACCATGAAACATAGAAATGAGATGCGATATCGCGTTTTAAGAATCATAAGAACTCTAATGCTACGATACGTAGACATCTGCAAACGCTATTTCCTAGCGAGGAAGTATCGCATTCACATTCATTTGAAGTGTAGACGAGGAATACATAACACTTCGCAAATCATGTTATATCTTACCATGAAACATAGAAATGAGATGCGATATCGCGTTTTAAGAAGCACTATAAAGCTATTGCTACGATACGTAGACATCTGCAAACGCTATTTCCTAGCGAGGAAGTATCGCATTCACATTGATTTGAAGTGTAGACGAGGAATACATAACACTTCGCAAATCATGTTATATCTTACCATGAAACATAGAAATGAGATGCGATATCGCGTTTTAAGAATCATAAGAACTCTATTGCTACGATACGTAGACATCTGCAAACGCTATTTCCTTGCAAGGAAGTGTCGCATTTACATTCATTTGAAGTGTAGACGAGGAATACATAACACTTTGCAAATCACATTATATCTTACCATGAAACATAGAAATGAGATGCGATATCGCGTTTCAAGAAGCACTAGAACTCTATTGCTACGATAGGTAAATATCTGCAAACGCTATTTCCTTACAAGGAAGTGTCGCATTTACATTCATTTGAAGTGTAGACGAGGAATACATAACACTTCGCAAATCATATTATACCTTACCATGAAACATAGAAATGAGATGCGATATCGCGTTTTAAGAATCATAAGAACTCTAATGCTACGATACGTAGACATCTGCAGACGCTATTTCCTAGCAAGGAAGTGTCGCATTTACATTCATTTGATGTGTAGACGAGTAATACATGACACTTCGCAAATCATATTATATCTTACCATGAAACATAGAAATGAGATGCGATTTCGCGTTTTACGAAGCACTAGAACTCTATTGCTACGATAGGTAGACATCTGCAAACGCTATTTCCTTACAAGGAAGTGTCACTCTTACATTCATTTGAAGTGTAGACGAGGAATACATAACACTTCGCAAATCATGTTATATCTTACCATGAAACATAGAAATGAGATGCGATATCGCGTTTTAAGAAGCACTATAAAGCTATTGCTACGATACGTAGACATCTGCAAACGCTATTTCCTAGCGAGGAAGTATCGCATTCACATTGATTTGAAGTGTAGACGAGGAATACATAACACTTCGCAAATCATGTTATATCTTACCATGAAACATAGAAATGAGATGCGATATCGCGTTTTAAGAATCATAAGAACTCTATTGCTACGATACGTAGACATCTGCAAACGCTATTTCCTTGCAAGGAAGTGTCGCATTTACATTCATTTGAAGTGTAGACGAGGAATACATAACACTTTGCAAATCACATTATATCTTACCATGAAACATAGAAATGAGATGCGATATCGCGTTTCAAGAAGCACTAGAACTCTATTGCTACGATAGGTAAATATCTGCAAACGCTATTTCCTTACAAGGAAGTGTCGCATTTACATTCATTTGAAGTGTAGACGAGGAATACATAACACTTCGCAAATCATATTATACCTTACCATGAAACATAGAAATGAGATGCGATATCGCGTTTTAAGAATCATAAGAACTCTAATGCTACGATACGTAGACATCTGCAGACGCTATTTCCTAGCAAGGAAGTGTCGCATTTACATTCATTTGATGTGTAGACGAGTAATACATGACACTTCGCAAATCATATTATATCTTACCATGAAACATAGAAATGAGATGCGATTTCGCGTTTTACGAAGCACTAGAACTCTATTGCTACGATAGGTAGACATCTGCAAACGCTATTTCCTTACAAGGAAGTGTCACTCTTACATTCATTTGAAGTGTAGACGAGGAATACATAACAATTCGCAAATCATATTATATCTTACCATGAAACACAGAAATGAGATGCGATATCGCGTTTCAAGAAGCATTAGAACTCTATTGCTACGATAGGTAGACATCTGCAAACGCTATTTCCTTGCAGGGAAGTGTCGCATTTACATTCATTTGAAGTGTAGACGAGGAATACATAACACTTCGCAAATCATATTATATCTTACCATGAAACATAGAAATGAGATGCGATATCGCGTTTCAAGAAGCATTAGAACTCTATTGCTACGATACCTAGACATCTGCAGACGCTATTTCCTAGCAAGGAAGTGTCGCATTTACATTCATTTGAAGTGTAGACGAGGAATACATGACACTTCGCAAATCATATTATATCTTACCATGAAACAGAAATGAGATGCAATATCGCGTTTTAAGACGCATTAGAACTCTATTGCTGCGATACCTAGACATCTGAAGACGCTATTTCCTAGCAAGGAAGTGTCGCATTTACATTCATTTGAAGTGTAGGCGAGGAATACATGACACTTCGCAAATCATATTATATCTTATCATGAAACATAGATATGAGATGCAATATCTCGTTTTAAGAATCATTTAAACTCTATTGCTTCGATACGTAGACATCTGCAAACGCTATTTCCTTGCAAGGAAGTGTCGCATTTACATTCATTTGAAGTGTAGACGAGGAATACATGACACTTCGCAAATCATATTATATCTTATCATGAAACATAGATATGAGATGCAATATCTCGTTTTAAGAATCATAAGAACTCTATTGCTACGATACGTAGACATCTGCAAACGCTACTTCCTTGCAGGGAAGTGTCGCATTTACATTCATTTGAAGTGTAGACGAGGAATACATAACACTTCGCAAATCATGTTGTATCTTACCATGAAACAGAAATGAGATGCAATATCGCGTTTTAAGACGCATTAGAACTCTATTGCTGCGATACCTAGACATCTGAAGACGCTATTTCCTAGCAAGGAAGTGTCGCATTTACATTCATTTGAAGTGTAGGCGAGGAATACATGACACTTCGCAAATCATATTATATCTTATCATGAAACATAGATATGAGATGCAATATCTCGTTTTAAGAATCATTTAAACTCTATTGCTTCGATACGCAGACATCTGCAAACGCTATTTCCTTGCAAGGAAGTGTCGCATTTACATTCATTTGAAGTGTAGACGAGGAATACATGACACTTCGCAAATCATATTATATCTTATCATGAAACATAGATATGAGATGCAATATCTCGTTTTAAGAATCATAAGAACTCTATTGCTACGATACGTAGACATCTGCAAACGCTACTTCCTTGCAGGGAAGTGTCGCATTTACATTCATTTGAAGTGTAGACGAGGAATACATAACACTTCGCAAATCATGTTGTATCTTACCATGAAACATAGAAATGAGATGCGATATCGCGTTTTAAGAAGCATTAGAACTCTATTGCTACGATACCTAGACATCTGCAGACGCTATTTCCTAGCTAGGAAGTGTCGCATTTACATTCATTTGATGTGTAGACGAGGAATACATGACACATCGCAAATCATATTATATCTTACCATGAAACAGAAATGAGATGCAATATCGCGTTTTAAGAAGCATTAGAACTCTATTGCTACGATACGTAGACATCTGCAAACGCTACTTCCTTGCAGGGAAGTGTCGCATTTACATTCATTTGAAGTGTAGACGAGGAATACATAACACTTCGCAAATCAAATTATATCTTATCAAGAAACATAGATATGAGATGCAATATCTCGTTTTAAGAATCATTTGAACTCTATTGCTTCGATACGTAGACATCTGCAAACGCTATTTCCTTGCAAGGAAGTGTCGCATTTACATTCATTTGAAGTGTAGACGAGGAATACATAACACTTCGCAAATCATATTATATCTTACCATGAAACATAGAAATGAGATGCGATATCGCGTTTCAAGAAGCATTAGAACTCTATTGCTACGATACCTAGACATCTGCAGACGCTATTTCCTAGCAAGGAAGTGTCGCATTTACATTCATTTGAAGTGTAGACGAGGAATACATAACACTTCGCAAATCATATTATATCTTACCATGAAACATAGAAATGAGATGCGATATCGCGTTTTAAGAAGCACTAGAAAGCTATTGCTACGATACGTAGACATCTGCAAACGCTATTTCCTAGCGAGGAAGTATCGCATTCACATTCATTTGAAGTGTAGACGAGGAATACATAACACTTCGCAAATCATATTATATCTTACCATGAAACATAGATATGAGATGCAATATCTCGTTTTAAGAATCATTTGAACTCTATTGCTACGATAGGTAGACATCTGCAAACGCTATTTCCTTACAAGGAAGTGTCACTCTTACATTCATTTGAAGTGTAGACGAGGAATACATGACAATTCGCAAATCATATTATACCATACCATGAAACATAGAAATGACATGCGATATCGCGTTTTAAGAATCATAAGAACTCTATTGCTACGATACGTAGACATCTGCAAACGCTACTTTCTTGCAGGGAAGTGTCGCATTTACATTCATTTGAAGTGTAGACGAGGAATACATAACACTTCGCAAATCATATTATATCTTACCATGAAACATAGAAATGAGATGCGATATCGCGTTTCAAGAAGCATTAGAACTCTATTGCTACGATACCTAGACATCTGCAGACGCTATTTCCTAGCAAGGAAGTGTCGCATTTACATTCATTTGAAGTGTAGACGAGGAATACATAACACTTCGCAAATCATGTTACATCTTACCATGAAACATAGAAATGGGATGCGATATCGCGATTTAAGAATCATAAGAACTCTATTGCTACGATACGTAGACATCTGCAAACGCTATTTCCTTGCAAGGAAGTGTCGCAATTACATTCATTTGACGTGTAGACGAGGAATGCATAACACTTAGCAAATCATATTATATCTTACCATGAAACATAGAAATGAGATGCGATATCGCGTTTTAAGAAGCACTAGAAAGCTATTGCTACGATACGTAGACATCTGCAAACGCTATTTCCTTGCAAGGAAGTGTCGCATTTACATTCATTTGAATCGTAGACGAGGAATGCATAACACTTCGCAAATCATATTATATCTTACCATGAAACATAGAAATGAGATGCGATATCGCGTTTTAAAAAGCATTAGAACTCTATTGCTACGATACCTAGACATCTGCAGACGCTATTTCCTAGCAAGGAAGTGTCGCATTTACATTCATTTGATGTGTAGACGAGGAATACATGACACTTCGCAAATCATATTATATCTTACCATGAAACAGAAATGAGATGCAATATCGCGTTTTAAGAAGCATTAGAACTCTATTGCCACGATACCTAGACATCTGAAGACGCTATTTCCTAGCAAGGAAGTGTCGCATTTACATTCATTTGAAGTGTAGACGAGGAATACATGACACTTTGCCGATCATATTATATCTTATCATGAAACATAGATATGAGATGCAATATCTCGTTTTAAGAATCATTTGAACTCTATTGCTACGATAGGTAGACATCTGCAAACACTATTTCCTTACAAGGAAGTGTCACTCTTACATTCATTTGAAGTGTAGACGAGGAATACATAACAATTCGCAAATCATATTATACATTACCATGAAACATAGAAATGAGATGCGATATCGCGTTTTAAGAATCATAAGAACTCTATTGCTACGATACGTAGACATCTGCAAACGCTACTTCCTTGCAGGGAAGTGTCGCATTTACATTCATTTGAAGTGTAGACGAGGAATACATAACACTTCGCAAATCATATTATATCTTACCATGAAACATAGAAATGAGATGCGATATCGCGTTTCAAGAAGCATTAGAACTCTATTGCTACGATACCTAGACATCTGCAAACGCTATTTCCTTACAAGGAAGTGTCACTCTTACATTCATTTGAAGTGTAGACGAGGAATACATAACACTTCGCAAATCATATTATATCTTACCATGAAACATAGAAATGAGATGCGATATCGCGTTTTAAGAAGCATTAGAACTCTATTGCTACGATACCTAGACATCTGCAGACGCTATTTCCTAGCAAGGAAGTGTCGCATTCACAATCATTTGATGTGTAGACGAGGAATACATGACACTTCGCAAATCATATTATATCTTACCATGAAACATAGAAATGAGATGCGATATCGCGTTTCAAGAAGCATTAGAACTCTATTGCTACGATACCTAGACATCTGCAGACGCTATTTCCTAGCAAGGAAGTGTCGCATTTACATTCATTTGAAGTGTAGACGAGGAATACATGACACTTCGCAAATCATATTATATCTTACCATGAAACATAGAAATGAGATGCGATATCGCGTTTTAAGAAGCACTAGAAAGCTATTGCTACGATACGTAGACATCTGCAAACGCTATTTCCTAGCGAGGAAGTATCGCATTCACATTCATTTGAAGTGTAGACGAGGAATACATAACACTTCGCAAATCATGTTATATCTTACCATGAAACATAGAAATGAGATGCGATATCGCGTTTTAAGAAGCACTATAAAGCTATTGCTACGATACGTAGACATCTGCAAACGCTATTTCCTAGCGAGGAAGTATCGCATTCACATTGATTTGAAGTGTAGACGAGGAATACATAACACTTCGCAAATCATGTTATATCTTACCATGAAACATAGGAATGTGATGCGATATCGCGTTTTAAGAATCATAAGAACTCTATTGCTACGATACGTAGACATCTGCAAACGCTATTTCCTTGCAAGGAAGTGTCGCATTTACATTCATTTGAAGTGTAGACGAGGAATACATAACACTTCGCAAATCACATTATATCTTACCATGAAACATAGAAATGAGATGCGATATCGCGTTTCAAGAAGCACTAGAACTCTATTGCTACGATAGGTAAATATCTGCAAACGCTATTTCCTTACAAGGAAGTGTCGCATTTACATTCATTTGAAGTGTAGACGAGGAATACATAACACTTCGCAAATCATATTATACCTTACCATGAAACATAGAAATGAGATGCGATATCACGTTTTAAGTATCATAAGAACTCTAATGCTACGATACGTAGACATCTGCAGACGCTATTTCCTTGCAAGGAAGTGTCGCATTTACATTCATTTGAAGTGTAGACGAGGAATACATAACACTTCGCAAATCACATTATATCTTACCATGAAACATAGAAATGAGATGCGATATCGCGTTTCAAGAAGCACTAGAACTCTATTGCTACGATAGGTAAATATCTGCAAACGCTATTTCCTTACAAGGAAGTGTCGCATTTACATTCATTTGAAGTGTAGACGAGGAATACATAACACTTCGCAAATCATATTATACCTTACCATGAAACATAGAAATGAGATGCGATATCGCGTTTTAAGAATCATAAGAACTCTAATGCTACGATACGTAGACATCTGCAGACGCTATTTCCTAGCAAGGAAGTGTCGCATTTACATTCATTTGATGTGTAGACGAGTAATACATGACACTTCGCAAATCATATTATATCTTACCATGAAACATAGAAATGAGATGCGATTTCGCGTTTTACGAGGCACTAGAACTCTATTGCTACGATAGGTAGATATCTGCAAACGCTATTTCCTTACAAGGAAGTGTCACTCTTACATTCATTTGAAGTGTAGATGAGGAATACATAACACTTCGCAAATCATATTATATCTTACCATGAAACATAGAAATGAGATGCGATATCGCGTTTCAAGAAGCATTAGAACTCTATTGCTACGATACCTAGACATCTGCAGACGCTATTTCCTAGCAAGGAAGTGTCGCATTTACATTCATTTGAAGTGTAGACGAGGAATTCATGACACTTCGCAAATCATATTATATCTTACCATGAAGCATAGAAATGAGATGCGATATCGCGTTTTTAGAAGCATTAGAAAGCTATTGCTACGATACGTAGACATCTGCAAACGCTATTTCCTAGCGAGGAAGTATCGCATTCACATTCATTTGAAGTGTAGACGAGGAATACATAACACTTCGCAAATCATGTTATATCTTACCATGAAACATAGAAATGAGATGCGATATCGCGTTTTAAGAAGCACTATAAAGCTATTGCTACGATACGTAGACATCTGCAAACGCTATTTCCTAGCGAGGAAGTATCGCATTCACATTGATTTGAAGTGTAGACGAGGAATACATAACACTTCGCAAATCATGTTATATCTTACCATGAAACATAGAAATGAGATGCGATATCGCGTTTTAAGAATCATAAGAACTCTATTGCTACGATACGTAGACATCTGCAAACGCTATTTCCTTGCAAGGAAGTGTCGCATTTACATTCATTTGAAGTGTAGACGAGGAATACATAACACTTCGCAAATCACATTATATCTTACCATGAAACATAGAAATGAGATGCGATATCGCGTTTCAAGAAGCACTAGAACTCTATTGCTACGATAGGTAAATATCTGCAAACGCTATTTCCTTACAAGGAAGCGTCGCATTTACATTCATTTGAAGTGTAGACGAGGAATACATAACACTTCGCAAATCATATTATACCTTACCATGAAACATAGAAATGAGATGCGATATCGCGTTTTAAGAATCATAAGAACTCTAATGCTACGATACGTAGACATCTGCAGACGCTATTTCCTAGCAAGGAAGTGTCGCATTTACATTCATTTGATGTGTAGACGAGTAATACATGACACTTCGCAAATCATATTATATCTTACCATGAAACATAGAAATGAGATGCGATATCGCGTTTCAAGAAGCATTAGAACACTATTGCTACGATACCTAGACATCTGCAGACGCTATTTCCTAGCAAGGAAGTGTCGCATTTACATTCATTTGAAGTGTAGACGAGGAATACATGACACTTCGCAAATCATATTATATCTTACCATGAAACATAGAAATGAGATGCGATATCGCGTTTTAAGAAGCACTAGAAAGCTATTGCTACGATACGTAGACATCTGCAAACGCTATTTCCTAGCGAGGAAGTATCGCATTCACATTCATTTGAAGTGTAGACGAGGAATACATAACACTTCGCAAATCATGTTATATCTTACCATGAAACATAGAAATGAGATGCGATATCGCGTTTTAAGAAGCACTATAAAGCTATTGCTACGATACGTAGACATCTGCAAACGCTATTTCCTAGCGAGGAAGTATCGCATTCACATTGATTTGAAGTGTAGACGAGGAATACATAACACTTCGCAAATCATGTTATATCTTACCATGAAACATAGGAATGTGATGCGATATCGCGTTTTAAGAATCATAAGAACTCTATTGCTACGATACGTAGACATCTGCAAACGCTATTTCCTTGCAAGGAAGTGTCGCATTTACATTCATTTGAAGTGTAGACGAGGAATACATAACACTTCGCAAATCACATTATATCTTACCATGAAACATAGAAATGAGATGCGATATCGCGTTTCAAGAAGCACTAGAACTCTATTGCTACGATAGGTAAATATCTGCAAACGCTATTTCCTTACAAGGAAGTGTCGCATTTACATTCATTTGAAGTGTAGACGAGGAATACATAACACTTCGCAAATCATATTATACCTTACCATGAAACATAGAAATGAGATGCGATATCACGTTTTAAGTATCATAAGAACTCTAATGCTACGATACGTAGACATCTGCAGACGCTATTTCCTTGCAAGGAAGTGTCGCATTTACATTCATTTGAAGTGTAGACGAGGAATACATAACACTTCGCAAATCACATTATATCTTACCATGAAACATAGAAATGAGATGCGATATCGCGTTTCAAGAAGCACTAGAACTCTATTGCTACGATAGGTAAATATCTGCAAACGCTATTTCCTTACAAGGAAGTGTCGCATTTACATTCATTTGAAGTGTAGACGAGGAATACATAACACTTCGCAAATCATATTATACCTTACCATGAAACATAGAAATGAGATGCGATATCGCGTTTTAAGAATCATAAGAACTCTAATGCTACGATACGTAGACATCTGCAGACGCTATTTCCTAGCAAGGAAGTGTCGCATTTACATTCATTTGATGTGTAGACGAGTAATACATGACACTTCGCAAATCATATTATATCTTACCATGAAACATAGAAATGAGATGCGATTTCGCGTTTTACGAGGCACTAGAACTCTATTGCTACGATAGGTAGATATCTGCAAACGCTATTTCCTTACAAGGAAGTGTCACTCTTACATTCATTTGAAGTGTAGATGAGGAATACATAACACTTCGCAAATCATATTATATCTTACCATGAAACATAGAAATGAGATGCGATATCGCGTTTCAAGAAGCATTAGAACTCTATTGCTACGATACCTAGACATCTGCAGACGCTATTTCCTAGCAAGGAAGTGTCGCATTTACATTCATTTGAAGTGTAGACGAGGAATTCATGACACTTCGCAAATCATATTATATCTTACCATGAAGCATAGAAATGAGATGCGATATCGCGTTTTTAGAAGCATTAGAAAGCTATTGCTACGATACGTAGACATCTGCAAACGCTATTTCCTAGCGAGGAAGTATCGCATTCACATTCATTTGAAGTGTAGACGAGGAATACATAACACTTCGCAAATCATGTTATATCTTACCATGAAACATAGAAATGAGATGCGATATCGCGTTTTAAGAAGCACTATAAAGCTATTGCTACGATACGTAGACATCTGCAAACGCTATTTCCTAGCGAGGAAGTATCGCATTCACATTGATTTGAAGTGTAGACGAGGAATACATAACACTTCGCAAATCATGTTATATCTTACCATGAAACATAGAAATGAGATGCGATATCGCGTTTTAAGAATCATAAGAACTCTATTGCTACGATACGTAGACATCTGCAAACGCTATTTCCTTGCAAGGAAGTGTCGCATTTACATTCATTTGAAGTGTAGACGAGGAATACATAACACTTCGCAAATCACATTATATCTTACCATGAAACATAGAAATGAGATGCGATATCGCGTTTCAAGAAGCACTAGAACTCTATTGCTACGATAGGTAAATATCTGCAAACGCTATTTCCTTACAAGGAAGCGTCGCATTTACATTCATTTGAAGTGTAGACGAGGAATACATAACACTTCGCAAATCATATTATACCTTACCATGAAACATAGAAATGAGATGCGATATCGCGTTTTAAGAATCATAAGAACTCTAATGCTACGATACGTAGACATCTGCAGACGCTATTTCCTAGCAAGGAAGTGTCGCATTTACATTCATTTGATGTGTAGACGAGTAATACATGACACTTCGCAAATCATATTATATCTTACCATGAAACATAGAAATGAGATGCGATATCGCGTTTCAAGAAGCATTAGAACACTATTGCTACGATACCTAGACATCTGCAGACGCTATTTCCTAGCAAGGAAGTGTCGCATTTACATTCATTTGAAGTGTAGACGAGGAATACATGACACTTCGCAAATCATATTATATCTTACCATGAAACAGAAATGAGATGCAATATCGCGTTTTAAGACGCATTAGAACTCTATTGCTACGATACCTAGACATCTGAAGACGCTATTTCCTAGCAAGGAAGTGTCGCATTTACATTCATTTGAAGTGTAGACGAGGAATACATGACACCTCGCAAATCATATTATATCTTATCATGAAACATAGATATGAGATGCAATATCTCGTTTTAAGAATCATTTAAACTCTATTGCTTCGATACGTAGACATCTGCAAACGCTATTTCCTTGCAAGGAAGTGTCGCATTTACATTCATTTGAAGTGTAGACGAGGAATACATGACACATCGCAAATCATATTATATCTTATCATGAAACATAGATATGAGATGCAATATCTCGTTTTAAGAATCATAAGAACTCTATTGCTACGATACGTAGACATCTGCAAACGCTACTTCCTTGCAGGGAAGTGTCGCATTTACATTCATTTGAAGTGTAGACGAGGAATACATAACACTTCGCAAATCATGTTGTATCTTACCATGAAACATAGAAATGAGATGCGATATCGCGTTTTAAGAAGCATTAGAACTCTATTGCTACGATACCTAGACATCTGCAGACGCTATTTCCTAGCAAGGAAGTGTCGCATTTACATTCATTTGATGTGTAGACGAGGAATACATGACACTTCGCAAATCATATTATATCTTACCATGAAACATAGAAATGAGATGCGATATCGCGTTTTAAGAAGCATTAGAACTCTATTGCTACGATACCTAGACATCTGCAGACGCTATTTCCTAGCAAGGAAGTGTCGCATTTACATTCATTTGATGTGTAGACGAGGAATACATGACACTTCGCAAATCATATTATATCTTACCATGAAACAGAAATGAGATGCAATATCGCGTTTTAAGAAGCATTAGAACTCTATTGCTACGATACGTAGACATCTGCAAACGCTACTTCCTTGCAGGGAAGTGTCGCATTTACATTCATTTGAAGTGTAGACGAGGAATACATAACACTTCGCAAATCATATTATATCTTATCAAGAAACATAGATATGAGATGCAATATCTCGTTTTAAGAATCATTTGAACTCTATTGCTTCGATACGTAGACATCTGCAAACGCTATTTCCTTGCAAGGAAGTGTCGCATTTACATTCATTTGAAGTGTAGACGAGGAATACATAACACTTCGCAAATCATATTATATCTTACCATGAAACATAGAAATGAGATGCGATATCGCGTTTCAAGAAGCATTAGAACTCTATTGCTACGATACCTAGACATCTGCAGACGCTACTTCCTAGCAAGGAAGTGTCGCACTTACATTCATTTGAAGTGTAGACGAGGAATACATAACACTTCGCAAATCATATTATATCTTACCATGAAACATAGAAATGAGATGCGATATCGCGTTTTAAGAAGCACTAGAAAGCTATTGCTACGATACGTAGACATCTGCAAACGCTATTTCCTAGCGAGGAAGTATCGCATTCACATTCATTTGAAGTGTAGACGAGGAATACATAACACTTCGCAAATCATGTTATATCTTACCATGAAACATAGAAATGAGATGCGATATCGCCTTTTAAGAAGCACTAGAAAGGTATTGCTACAAGACGTAGATATCTGCAAACGCTTTCTCCTAGCGAGGAAGTATCGCATTCACATTCATTTGAAGTGTAGACGAGGAATACATAACACTTCGCAAATCATGTTATATCTTACCATGAAACATAGAAATGAGATGCGATATCGCGTTTCAAGAAGCATTAGAACTCTATTGCTACGATACCTAGACATCTGCAAACGCTATTTCCTTACAAGGAAGTGTCACTCTTACATTCATTTGAAGTGTAGACGAGGAATACATAACACTTCGCAAATCATATTATATCTTACCATGAAACATAGATATGAGATGCAATATCTCGTTTTAAGAATCATTTGAACCCTATTGCTACGATAGGTAGACATCTGCAAACGCTATTTCCTTACAAGGAAGTGTCACTCTTACATTCATTTGAAGTGTAGACGAGGAATACATAACAATTCGCAAATCATATTATACCATACCATGAAACATAGAAATGAGATGCGATATCGCGTTTTAAGAATCATAAGAACTCTATTGCTACGATACGTAGACATCTGCAAACGCTACTTTCTTGCAGGGAAGTGTCGCATTTACATTCATTTGAAGTGTAGACGAGGAATACATAACACTTCGCAAATCATATTATATCTTACCATGAAACATAGAAATGAGATGCGATATCGCGTTTCAAGAAGCATTAGAACTCTATTGCTACGATACCTAGACATCTGCAGACGCTATTTCCTAGCAAGGAAGTGTCGCATTTACATTCATTTGAAGTGTAGACGAGGAATACATAACACTTCGCAAATCATGTTATATCTTACCATGAAACATAGAAATGAGATGCGATATCGCGATTTAAGAATCATAAGAACTCTATTGCTACGATACGTAGACATCTGCAAACGCTATTTCCTTGCAAGGAAGTGTCGCAATTACATTCATTTGACGTGTAGACGAGGAATACATAACACTTAGCAAATCATATTATATCTTACCATGAAACATAGAAATGAGATGCGATATCGCGTTTTAAGAATCATAAGAACTCTAATGCTACGATACGTAGACATCTGCAGACGCTATTTCCTAGCAAGGAAGTGTCGCATTTACATTCATTTGATGTGTAGACGAGTAATACATGACACTTCGCAAATCATATTATATCTTACCATGAAACATATAAATGAGATGCGATATCGCGTTTTACGAAGCACTAGAACTCTATTGCTACGATAGGTAGACATCTGCAAACGCTATTTCCTTACAAGGAAGTGTCACTCTTACATTCATTCGAAGTGTAGACGAGGAATACATAACACTTCGCAAATCATATTATATCTTACCATGAAACATAGAAATGAGATGCGATATCGCGTTTTAAGAAGCACTAGAAAGCTATTGCTACGATACGTAGACATCTGCAAACGCTATTTCCTTGCAAGGAAGTGTCGCATTTACATTCATTTGAATCGTAGACGAGGAATGCATAACACTTCGCAAATCATATTATATCTTACCATGAAACATAGAAATGAGATGCGATATCGCGTTTTAAGAAGCATTAGAACTCTATTGCTACGATACCTAGACATCTGCAGACGCTATTTCCTAGCAAGGAAGTGTCGCATTTACATTCATTTGATGTGTAGACGAGGAATACATGACACTTCGCAAATCATATTATATCTTACCATGAAACAGAAATGAGATGCAATATCGCGTTTTAAGAAGCATTAGAACTCTATTGCCACGATACCTAGACATCTGAAGACGCTATTTCCTAACAAGGAAGTGTCGCATTTACATTCATTTGAAGTGTAGACGAGGAATACATGACACTTTGCCGATCATATTATATCTTATCATGAAACATAGATATGAGATGCAATATCTCGTTTTAAGGATCATTTGAACTCTATTGCTACGATAGGTAGACATCTGCAAACGCTATTTCCTTACAAGGAAGTGTCACTCTTACATTCATTTGAAGTGTAGACGAGGAATACATAACACTTCGCAAATCATATTATATCTTACCATGAAACATAGAAATGAGATGCGATATCGCGTTTTAAGAAGCATTAGAACTCTATTGCTACGATACCTAGACATCTGCAGACGCTATTTCCTAGCAAGGAAGTGTCGCATTCACAATTATTTGATGTGTAGACGAGGAATACATGACACTTCGCAAATCATATTATATCTTACCATGAAGCAGAAATGAGATGCAATATCGCGTTTTAAGAAGCTTAAGAACTCTATTGCTACGATACCTAGACATCTGAAGACGCTATTTCCTTGCAAGGAAGTGTCGAATTTACATTCATTTGAAGTGTAGACGAGGAATACATGACACTTCGCAAATCATATTATATCTTATCAAGAAACATAGATATGAGATGCAATATCTCGTTTTAAGAATCATTTGAACTCTATTGCTTCGATACGTAGACATCTGCAAACGCTATTTCCTTGCAAGGAAGTGTCGCATTTACATTCATTTGAAGTGTAGACGAGGAATACATAACACTTCGCAAATCATATTATATCTTACCATGAAACATAGAAATGAGATGCGATATCGCGTTTCAAGAAGCATTAGAACTCTATTGCTACGATACCTAGACATCTGCAGACGCTATTTCCTAGCAAGGAAGTGTCGCATTTACATTCATTTGAAGTGTAGACGAGGAATACATGACACTTCGCAAATCATATTATATCTTACCATGAAACATAGAAATGAGATGCGATATCGCGTTTTGAGAAGCATTAGAACTCTATTGCTACGATACGTAGACATCTGCAAACGCTATTTCCTAGCCAGGAAGTATCGTATTTACATCCATTTGAAGTGTAGACGAGGAATACATAACACTTCGCAAATCATGTTATATCTTACCATGAAACATAGAAATGAGATGCGATATCGCGTTTTAAGAATCATATGAACTCTATTGCTACGATACGTAGACATCTGCTATCGCTATTTCCTAGCAAGGAAGTGTCGCATTTACATTCATTTGAAGTGTAGACGGGGAATACATGATACTTCGCAAATCATATTATATCTTACCATGAAACATAGAAATGAGATGCGATATCGCGTTTTAAGAAGCATTAGAACACTATTGCTACGATAGGTAGACGTTTGCAAACGCTATTTCCTAGCAAAGAAGTGTCGCATTTACATTCATTTGAAGTGTAGACGAGGAATACATAACACTTCGCAAATCATATATCTTACCATGAAACATAGAAATGAGATGCTATATCGCGTTTTAAGAAGCATTAGAACTCTATTGCTACGATACCTAGACATCTGCAGACGCTACTTCCTTGCAAGGAAGTGTCGCCTTTACTTTCATTTGAATCATAGACGAGGAATGCATAACACTTCGCAATGAGTAATATATCTTATGAAACATAGATATGAGATGCAATATCTCGTTTTAAGAAGCATTTGAACTCTATTGCTTCGATACGTAGACATCTACAAACGCTATTTCCTTGCAAGAAAGTGTCGCATTTACATTCATTTGATGTGTAGACGAGGAATACATAACACTTCGCAAATCATGTTATATCTTACCATGAAACATAGAAATGAGATGCGATATCGCGTTTTAAGAAGCACTAGAAAGCTATTGCTACGATACGTAGACATCTGCAAACGCTATTTCCTAGCGAGGAAGTATCGCATTCACATTCATTTGAAGTGTAGACGAGGAATACATAACACTTCGCAAATCATGTTATATCTTACCATGAAACATAGAAAGGAGATGCGATATCGCGTTTTAAGAAGCATTAGAACTCTATTGCTACGATACGTAGACATCTGCAAACGCTATTTCCTTGCAAGGAAGTGTCGCATTTACATTCATTTGAATCGTAGACGAGGAATGCATAACAATTCGCAAATCATATTACATCTTACCATGAAACATAGAAATGAGATGCGATATCGAGTTTTAAGAAGCATTAGAACTCTATTGCTACGATTCCTAGACATCTGCAGACGCTATTTCCTAGCAAGGAAGGGTCGCATTTACATTCATTTGAAGTGTAGACGAGGAATACACAACACTTCGCAAATCATATTATATCTTACCATTAAACATAGAAATGAGATGCGATATCGCGTTTTAAGATGCATTAGAAAACTGTTGCTACGATAGGTAGACATTTACAAACGCTATTTCCTAGCAAAGAAGTGTCGCATTTACATTCATTTGAATTGTAGGCGAGGAATACATAACACTTCGCAAATCATATTATATCTTACCATGAAACATAGAAATGTGATGCGATATCGCGTTTTGAGAAGCATTAGAACTCTATTGCTACGATACGTAGACATCTGCAAACGCTATTTCCTAGCCAGGAAGTATCGTATTCACATCCATTTGAAGTGTAGACGAGGAATACATAACACTTCGCAAATCATGTTATATCTTACCATGAAACATAGAAATGAGATGCGATATCGCGTTTTAAGAATCATATGAACTCTATTGCTACGATACGTAGACATCTGCTATCGCTATTTCCTAGCAAGGAAGTGTCGCATTTACATTCACTTGAAGTGTAGACGAGGAATACATGACACTTCGCAAATCATATTATATCTTACCATGAAACATAGAAATGAGATGCGATATCGCGTTTTAAGAAGCATTAGAACTCTATTGCTACGATACGTAGACATCTGCTATCGCTATTTCCTAGCAAGGATGTGTCGCATTTACATTCATTTGAAGTGTAGACGGGGAATACATGATACTTCGCAAATCATATTGTATCTTACCATGAAACATAGAAATGAGATGCGATATCGCGTTTTAAGAAGCATTAGAACACTATTGCTACGATAGGTAGACATTTGCAAACGCTATTTCCTAGCAAAGAAGTGTCGCATTTACCTTCATTTGAAGTGTAGACGAGGAATACATAACACTTCGCAAATCATATATCTTACCATGAAACATAGAAATGAGATGCGATATCGCGTTTTAAGAAGATATCGCTATTTCCTTGCAAGGAAGTGTCGCATTTACATTCATTTGAAGTGTAGACGTGGAATACATAACATTTCGCAATGAATATTACATCTTATCATGAAACATAGAAATGAGATGCGATATCTCGTTTTAAGAAGCATTTGAACTCTATTGCTTCGATACGTAGACATCTGCAAACGCTATTTCCTAGCAAGGAAGTGTCGCATTTACATCCATTTGAGTCGTTGACGAGGAATACATAACACTTCGCAATGAACATTATATCTTACCATGAAACATAGATACGAGATGCAATATCTCGTTTTAAGAAGCATTTGAACTCTATTGCTTCGATACCTAGATATCTGCAAACGCTATTTCCTTTAATGGAAGTGTCGCATTTATATTCATTTGAAGTGTAGACAAGGAATACATAACACTTCGCAATGAATATTACATCTTATCATGAAACATAGAAATGAGATGCGATATCACGTTTTAAGAAGCATTAGAACTCAATCCCTACGATACGCAGACATCTGCAAACGCTATTTCCTAGCAAGGAAGTGTCGCCTTTACATTCATTTGAAGTGTAGACGAGGACTACATAACACTTCGCAAGTCATATTATATCTTACCATGAAACATAGAAATGAGATGCGATATCACGTTCTGAGAAGCATTAGTACTCCATCCCCACGATACGTAGACATCTGCAAGCGCTATTTCCTAGCAAGGAAGTGTCGTATTTACATCCATTTGAATCGTTGACGAGGAATACATAACACTTCGCAATGAATATTATATCTTACCATGAAACATAGATATGAGATGCAATATCTCGTTTTAAGAAGCATTTGAACTCTATCGCTTCGATACGTAGACATCTGCAACTGCTATTTCCTTGCATGTTAGTGTCGCATTTATATTCATTTGAAGTGTAGACGGGGAATACATAACACTTCGCCAGTCATATTATATCTTACCATTGAACATAGAAATGAGATGCGATATCGCGGTTTAAGAAGCATTAGAACTCTATTGCTACGATAGGTAGACATCTGCAAACGCTATTTCCTAGCAAGAAAGTGTCGCATTTACATTCATTTGAAGTGTAGACGAGGACTACATAACACTTCGCATGTCATATTATATCTTACCATGAAACATAGAAATGAGGTGCAATAGCGCGTTTTAAGAGGCATAAGAACTCTATTGCTACGATACGTAGACATCTGCAAACGCTATTTCCTTGCAAGGAAGTGTCGCATTCACATTGATTTGAAGTGTATACGAGAAATACATAACACTTCGCCAATCATATTATATCTTACCCTTAAACATAGAAATGAGATGCGATATCACGTTTTAAGAAGCATTAGAACTCTAGCCCTACGATACGTAGACATGTGCAAACGCTATGTCCATCCAAGGAAGTGTCGCTTTTACATTCATTTGAAGTGTAGGCGAGGAATACATAACACTTCGCCAGTCATATTATATCTTACCATTGAACATAGAAATGAGATGCGATATCGCGGTTTAAGAAGCATTAGAACTCTATTGCTACGATAGGTAGACATCTGCAAACGATATTTCCTAGCAAGAAACTGTCGCATTTACATTCATTTGAAGTGTAGACAAGGAATACATATCACTTCGCAATGAATATTACATCTTATCATGAAACATAGGAATGAGATGCGATATCACGATTTAAGAAGCATTAGAACTCCGTCCCTACGATACGTAGACATATGCAAACGCTATTTCCTAGCAAGGAAGTGTCGTATTTACATTCGTTTCAAGTTTAGACGAGGAATACATAACACTTCGCAAATCATATTATATCTTACCATGAAACATAGGAATGAGATGCGATGTCGCGTTTTAAGAAGCATTAGAACTCTATTGCTACGATAGGTAGACATCTGCAAACGCTATTTCCTTGCAAGGAAGTGTCGCATTTACATTCATTTGATGTATAGACGGGGAATACATATCACTTCGCAATGAATATTACATCTTATCATGAAACATAGAAATGAGATGCGATATCACGATTTAAGAAGCATTAGAACTCCGTCCCTACGATACGTAGACATCTGCGAACGCTATTTCCTAGCAAGGATGTGTCGCATTTACATTCATTTGAAGTGTAGACGAGGACTACATAACACTTCGCAAATCATATTATATCTTACCATGAAACATAGAAATGAGATGCGATATCGCGTTTTAAGAAGCATACGAACTCTATTGCTACGATACCTAGACATCTGCAGACGCTATTTGCTAGCAAGGAAGTGTCGCATTTACATTCATTTGAAGTGTAGGCGTGGAATACATAACACTTCGCAAATCATATTATATCTTACCATGAAACATAGAAATGAGATGCGATATCGTGTTTTAAGAAGCATTAGAACTCTATTGCTACGATACCCAGATATCTGCAGACGCTATTTCCTAGCAAGGAAGTGTCCCATTTACATTCATTTGAAGTGTAGACGAGGAATACATGACACTTCGCAAATCATATTATATCTTAGCATGAAACATAAAAATGAGATGCGATATCGCGTTTTAAGAAGCATTAGAAATCTATTGCTACGATACGTAGACATCTGCAAACGCTATTTCCTTGCAAGCAAGTGTCGCATTTACATTCATTTGAAGTGTAGACGAGGAATACATAACACTTCGCAAATCATATTATATCTTACCATGAAACATAGATATGAGATGCGATATCTCGTATTAAGATGAATTTGACCTCTATTGCTTCGATACCTAGACATCTGCAGACGCTATTTCCTAGCAAGGAAGTGTCGCATTTACATTCGTTTGAAGTGTAGACGAGGAATACATGACACTTCGCAAACCATATTATGTCTTACCATGAAACATAGGAATGAGATGCGATATCGCGTTTTAAGAAGCATTAGAACTCTATGACTACGATAGGTAGACATCTGCAAACGCTATTTCCTTGCAAGGAAGTGTCGCATTTACATTCATTTGAAGTATAGACGGGGAATACATATCACTTCGCAATGAATATTACATCTTATCATGAAACATAGAAATGAGATGCGATATCACGATTTAAGAAGCATTAGAACTCCGTCCCTACGATACGTAGACATCTGCAAACGCTATTTCCTAGCAAGGATGTGTCGCATTTACATTCATTTGAAGTGTAGACGCGGACTACATAACACTTCGCAAATCATATTATATCTTACCATGAAACATAGAAATGAGATGCGATATCGCGTTTTAAGAAGCATTAGTACTCTATTGCTACGATTCGTAGACATCTGCAAACGCTATTTCCTTGAAAGGAAGTGTCGCATTTACATTCATTTGAATCGTAGACGAGGAATGCATATCACATCGCAATGAATATTATATCTTATCATGAAACATAGATATGAGATACGAAATCTCGTATTAAGATGCATTTGACCTCTATTGCTTCGATACGTAGACAACTGCAAATGCCATTTTCTTGCAAGAAAGTGTCGCATTTACATACTTTTGAAGTGAACGCGAGGTTTACATAACACTTCGCATTGAATATTAAACCTTATCGTGAAACATAGAAATGAGATACGATAACACGTTTTAAGAAGCATTAGAACTCTATCCCTACGATACGTAGACATCTGCAAACGCTATTTCCTTGCAAGGAAGTGTCGCATTTACATTCATTTGAAGTGTAGACGGGGAATACATAACACTCCGCAAATCATATTATATCTTACCATGAAACATAGAAATGAGATGCGATATCGCGTTTTAAGAAGCACTAGAAAGCTATTGCTACGATACGTAGACATCTCCAAACGCTATTTCCTTGCAAGGAAGTGTCGCTTTTACATTCATTTGAAGTGTAGACGAGGAATACATAACACTTCGCAATGAATATTACATCTTATCATGAAACATAGAAATGAGATGCGATATCTCGTTTTAAGAAGCATTTGAACTCTATTGCTTCGATAAGTAGACATCTGCAAACGCTATTTCCTTGCAAGGAAGTGTCGCATTTACATTCATTTGATGTGTAGACGAGGAATACATAACACTTCGCAAATCATATTATATCTTACCATGAAACATAGAAATGAGATGCGATATCGCGTTTTAAGAAGCATTAGAACTCTATTGCTACGATACGTAGACATCTGCAAACGCTATTTCCTTGCAAAGAAGTGTCGCATTTACATTCATTTGAAGTGTAGACGAGGAATACATAACACTTCGCAAACCATATTATATCTTACCATGAAACATAGAAATGAGATGCGACATCGCGTTCTAAGAAGCATTAGAACACTACTGCTACGATAGGTAGACATTTGCAAACGCTATTTCCTTGCAAGGAAGTGTCGCATTTACATTCATTTGAAGTGTAGACGAGGAATACATAACACTTCGCAAATCATATTATATCTTACCATGAAACATAGAAATGAGATGCGACATCGCGTTCTAAGAAGCATTAGAACACTACTTCTACGATAGGTAGACGTTTGCAAACGCTATTTCCTTGCAAGGAAGTGCCGCATTTACATTCATTTGAAGTGTAGACGAGGAATACATAACACTCCGCAAGTCATATTACATCTTACCATGAAACATAGAAATGAGATGCGATATCGCGTTTTAAGAATCATAAGAACTCTATTGCTACGATACGTAGACATCTGCAAACGCTATTTCCTTGCAAAGAAGTGTCGCATTTACATTCATTTGAAGTGTAGACGAGGAATACATAACATTTCGCAAATCATATTATATCTTACCATGAAACATAGAAATGAGATGCGATATCGCGTTTTAAGAATCATAAGAACACTATTGCTACGATACGTGGACATCTGCAAACGCTATTTCCTTGCAAAGAAGTGTCGCATTTACATTCATTTGAAGTGTAGACGGGGAATACATAACACTTCGCAAATCATATTATATCTTACCCTGAAACATAGAAATGAGATGCGATATCGCGTTTTAAGAAGCATTAGAACTCTATTGCTACGATACGTAGACATCTGCAAACGCAATTTCCTTGCAAGGAAGTGTCGCATTTACATTCATTTGAATCGTAGACGAGGAATGCATAACACTTCGCAATGAATATTATATCTTATCATGAAACATAGATATGAGATGCAATATCTCGTTTTAAGAAGCATTTGAACTCTATTGCTACGATACGTAGACATCTGCAAACGCTATTTCCTTGCAAAGAAGTGTCGCATTTACATTCATTTGAAGTGTAGACGAGGAATACATAACACTTCGCAAATCATATTATATCTTACCATGAGACATAGAAATGAGATGCGATATAGCGTTTTAAGAATCATAAGAACTCTATTGCTACGATACGTAGACATCTGCAAACGCTATTTCCTTGCAAGGAAGTGTCGCATTTACATTCATTTGATATGTAGACGAGGAATACATAACACTTCGCAAATCATATTATATCTTATCATGAAACATAGAAATGAGTTGCGATATCGCGTTTATGAAGCATTAGAACACTACTGCTACGATACGTAGACATCTGCAAACGCTATTTCCTAGCGAGGAAGTGTCGCATTTACATTCATTTGAAGTGTAGACGAGGAATACATAACACTTCGCAAACCATATTATATCTTACCATGAAACATAGAAATGAGATGCGACATCGCGTTCTAAGAAGCATTAGAACACTACTGCTACGATAGGTAGACACTTGCAAACGCTATTTCCTTGCAAGGAAGTGTCGCATTTACATTCATTTGAAGTGTAGACGAGGAATACATAACACTTCGCAAATCATATTATATCTTACCATGAAACATAGAAATGAGATGCGACATCGCGTTCTAAGAAGCATAAGAACACTACTGCTACGATAGGTAGACATTTGCAAACGCTATTTCCTTGCAAGGAAGTGCCGCATTTACATTCATTTGAAGTGTAGACGAGGAATACATAACATTTCGCAAATGATATTATATCTTACCATGAAACATAGAAATGAGATGCGATATCGCGTTTTAAGAATCATAAGAACTCAATTGCTACGATACGTAGACATCTGCAAACGCTATTTCCTTTCAAGGAAGTGTCGCATTTACATTCAATTGAAGTGTAGACGAGGAATACATAACACTCCGCAAATCATATTATATCTTACCATGAAACATAGAAATGAGATGCGATATAGCATTTTAAGAATCATAAGAACCCTATTGCTACGATACGTAGACATCTGCAAACGCTATTTCCTTGCAAAGAAGTGTCGCATTTACATTCATTTGAAGTGTAGACGAGGAATACATAACACTTCGCAAATCATATTATATCGTACCATGAAACATAGAAATGAGATGCGATATCGCGTTTCAAGAATCATAAGAACTCTATTGCTACGATACGTAGACATCTGCAAAGGCTATTCCCTTGCAGAGAAGTGTCGCATTTACACTCATTTGAAGTGTAGACGAGGAATACA
The DNA here is from genome assembly GCF_050948175.1 of Xylocopa sonorina. NCBI lineage: Eukaryota > Metazoa > Arthropoda > Insecta > Hymenoptera > Apidae > Xylocopa > Xylocopa sonorina. The sequence goes on from NW_027490204.1 coordinate 953,414, forward strand.
TGACACTTCGCAAATCATATAATATCTTACCATGAAACATAGAAATGAGATGCGATATCGCGTTTTAAGAATCGTAAGAACTCTATTGCTACGATACGTAGACATCTGCAAACGCTATTTCCTTGCAAGGAAGTGTCGCATTTACATTCATTTGATGTGTAGACGAGGAATACATAACACTTCGCAAATCATATTATATCTTACCATGAAACATAGAAATGAGATGCGATATCTCGTTGTAAGGATCATATGAACTCTATTGCTACGATACGTAGACATCTGCAAACGCTATTTCCTTGCAAGGAAGTGCCGCATTTACATTCGTTTGAAGTGTAGAGGAGGAATACATAACACTTCGCAAATCATATTACATCTTACCATGAAACATAGAAATGCGATGCGATATCGCGTTTTAAGTAGCATTAGAACTCTGTTGCTATGATACGTAGACATCTGCAAACGCTATTTCCTTGCAAGGAAGTGTCGCATTTACGTTCATTTGAATCGTAGACGGGGAATGCATGACACTTCGCAAATCATATAATATCTTACCATGAAACAGAGAAATGAGATGCGATATCGCGTTTTAAGAATCATAAGAACTCTATTGCTACGATACGTAGACATCTGCAAACGATATTTCCTTGCAAGGAAGTGTCGCATTTACATCCATTTGAATCGTTTACGAGGAATACATAACACTTCGCAATGAATATTATATCTTACCATGAAACATATATATGAGATGCAATATCTCGTTTTAAGAAGCAATAGAACTCTATTGCTACGATACCTAGACATCTGCAGACGCTATTTCCTAGCAAGGAAGTGTCGCATTTACATTCATTTGAAGTGTAGACGAGGAATACATAACACTTCGCAAATCATATTATATCTTACCATGAAACATAGAAATGGGATGCGATATCGCGTTCTAAGAAGCACTAGAAAGCTATTGCTACGATACGTAGACATCTGCAAACGCTATTTCCTAGCAAGGATGTGTCGCATTTACATTTATTTGTAGTGTAGACGAGGACTACATAACACTTCGCAAATCATATTATATCTTACCGTGAAACATAGAAATGAGATGCGATATCGCGGTTTAAGAAGCATTAGAACTCTATTGCTACGATAGGTAGACATCTGTAAACGCTATTTCCTAGCAAGGAAGTGTCGCATTTACATTCATTTGAAGTGTAGACGAGGACTACATAACACTTCGCATGTCGTATTATATCTTACCATGAAACATAGAAATGAGATGCAATATCGCGTTTTAAGAAGCATAAGAATTCTATTGCTACCATACGTAGACATCTGCAAAAGCTATTTCCTTGGAAGGAAGTGTCGCATTTACATTCTTCTGAAGAGAATACGAAGTATACATAACACTTTACAATGAATATTATATCCTATCATGCAACATAGAAATGAGATACGATATCGCGTTTTAAGAAGCATTAGAACTCTATCCTTACGATACGTAAACATCTGCAAACGCTATTTCCTAGAAAGGAAGTGTCGCATTTACATTCATTTGAAATGTAGACGAGGAATACATAACACTTCGCAATGAATATTACATCTTATCATGAAACATAGAAATGAGATGCGATATCACGTTTTAAGAAGCATTAGTATTCCATTCCTACGATACGTAGACATCTGCAAACGCTATTTCCTAGCAAGGAAGTGTCGCATTTACATTCATTTGAAGTGTAGACGAGGAATACATAACATTTCGCAATGAATATTACATCTTATCATGAAACATAGATATGAGATGCAATATCGCGTTTTAAGAAGCATTTGAACTCTATCGTTTCGATACGTAGACATCTGCAAACGCTAATTCCTAGCAAGAAAGTGTCGCATTTACATTCATTTGAAGTGTAGACGAGGACTACATAACACTTCGCATGTCATATTATATCTTACCATGAAACATAGAAATGAGATGCAATATCGCGTTTTAAGAAGCAATAGAACTCTATTGCTACGATACGTAGACGTCCACAAACGCTATTTCCTAGCAAGGAATTGTCGCATTTACATTCATTTGAAGTGTAGACGAGGAATATATAACATTTCGCAATGAATATTACATCTTATCATGAAACATAGAAATGAGATGCGATATCTCGTTTTAAGAAGCATTTGAACTCTATCGCTTCGATACGTAGACATCTGCAAAAGCTATTTCCTTGCATGGAAGTGTCGCACTTATATTCATTTGAAGTGTAGACGAGGAACACATAACACTTCGCCAGTCATATTATATCTTACCATTGAACATAGAAATGAGATGCGATATCGCGGTTTAAGAAGCATTAGAACACTATTGCAACGATAGGTAGACATCTGCAAACGCTATTTCCTAGCAAGGAAGTGTCGCATTTACATTCATTTGAAGTGTAGACGAGGAATATATAACATTTCGCTATGAATATTACAACTAATCATGAAACATAGAAATGAGATGCGATATCTCGTTTTAAGAAGCATTTGAAC